>NC_135233.1:344177761-344477761 GCF_051348905.1 Ranitomeya variabilis
AGTGGAATGGTGTGACCGGAAGCCAGATTGTAAGCGGTCAAAGAGGGAGCAAGAAGAGAGATGGGAGGACAGTTCAAGGTAGACGTGTTGTTCCAGTAGTTTTGAGGCATAGGGGAGAAGTGATATAGGGCGATAGCTAGATACAGAGGATGGGTCAAGAGAGGGCTTTTGAGGATAGGTGTGATGGAGGCATGTTTAAAGCTTGAGGGGAAAACACCAGTTGTTAGTGATAGGTTGAAGAGATGGGATAGGGTTGGGATGAAGATTGTGGTGAGGTTTGGGATGAGGTGGGATGGGAGCGGGTCAAGTGCACAGGTGGTGAGATGCGATCTTGAGAGTGGAGTGGCGAGTTGATCTTCTGTAATGGTGGAGTAGTTGGTTTTGGAGGTGGAGGGTAGGGAAGTTGGGAGGAAGGGCTCTGGGGCTTGTTGACCAAAACTGTCTCTGATGTTATCAATCTTCTGCTTGAAGAATGAGGCAAAGTCTTCAGCAGAGATAAGTGGGGAGGGATGAGGTGCTGGGGGACGGAGGAGAGAATTGAAGGTGTTGAATAACTGTTTAGGGTTGTGAGACAGGGAGGATATGAGAGATGAGAAGTAGGTTTGTTTAGCTGTGGCGAGTGCAGTCTTGAAAGTAGTGAGGGACTGTTTGAATGCGATTAAGTGGTCATTGGAGTGGGATCTTTTCCATCTGCGCTCAGCAGCCCTGGAAGCTCGCCTCAGTTCTTTGGTCAGGCTGGTGTGCCAGGGCTGTCTGTTGATTTTGCGAGCTTTGGTATGTGTAAGTGGGGCAGCAGATTCCAAAGCTACAGCTATTGTGGTGTTATATAGAGCGGCAGCGTCATCCGCATTGTGTATGGAACTTATGTCTGTGAGAGGGAGGAGGGATTCAGAGAATGAATGTAGGTCAAGATGTTTAAGATTTCTGCGAGGGTGTGAAAGTTTGTGGGGTGGGGACTCTAGACATGGAGTGGAGAGAGATGAGAATGTGAGAAGGTTGTGGTCAGAGAGAGGAAGAGGTGAGTTAGAGAGGTTAGATAGGGAGCAGAGGCGGGTGAAGATGAGGTCCAGTGTGTGACCAACTTTGTGAGTGGCTGCAGAAGACCATTGAGTGAGGCCGAAGGAGGAAGAGAGAGATAGAAGTTTAGTGGCAGCTGAGAGGGAAGTGTCAATGGGGATGTTGAAATCGCCCATGATGATAGTGGGGATGTCTGCAGAAAGGAAATGAAGTAGCCAGGTGGTGAAGTGGTCAAAGAAGATGGTGGCTGGCCCTGGGGGGCAGTAAATGACAGCCAGTTGGAGGTTGGAGGGGGAGTAGATGCGCACAGAGTGCACCTCAAAGGAAGGGAGGGTAACAGAGGGTGGCAGTGGGATTGGGGTGAAGGAGCAGTTATCTGACAGGAGAAAACCAACTCCTCCACCATGCTTGCTGCTGGGGTGGGGTGTGTGAGAAAGGTGGAAGCCACCGTAAGAGAGTGCAGCAGGAGAGACTGTGTCAGAAGGGGTGAGCCAGGTTTCGGTGATGGCGAGGAAGGAAAGTTTGGTAGTAAAAAAAAGATCATGGATGTAGGAAAGCTTGTTACAGACAGAGCGAGCGTTCCACAGAGCTCCTGTTAGTGGGACTGGGGAAGCGGGGGCTGGGCGAATGGGTATAAGGTTAGAGAGGTTACGGAAGTTTGTGATGGAGCGTGGATGGGAGGTAGAAATGACTGTGGGAATGTGGTGAGGAGGACCAGGATTTGGAGAGATATCACCAGCAGTGAGAAGGAGCAGAGATAGTGTAAGCAGGTGGGAGCAGGAGAGGGCATGAGAGGGCTGCCTGTGTTTTGAGACAGAGGATTGTATGTTAAGGAACAGTTCTGAGGAGGAGGTGAGATGGATGGGGAGGATTGAAGAGGAGATGAACAGTTCCTTACTTGGTGTGGGGATTGGGGGAGGTAGCAGAAAGTGAAAGATTATAGGGGTAAAAGGGACAACAAACAGAAACATTTTTTGCAGTGACAGGCCAGTTACCTTCAGTTCCCTTCAGGTTCAATTCAGGTTTTAATTCTAATGTAATCCACACTTTTAGAACACACGTCTAGAAATCACACTGCAGACTGAAGTCTAGCAGACTTGTGCTATGCAATATATGGAAAACTAAGTGCGTTCAGGTGTGGAGCAGAGAGGAGTGGTCTCTGCTCATCTTGCTCAGAGAATTAAGGGTGGACCAGACGCATACAATCAAGCCTAAGTAAACAAGGTCATAAATATCACAGAGTAAGTTGGGGGTTAGCTGAAAGGCATACCATCACAATGCTAGGAGCAGAGGAAAGTCTATGCGCAAAGCTGGGTGATGTACTATGTGCACTTCACAGACAGACAGCAGGAGAGCTGGGTGGACTGGGTGGGTGAACATACCATCACAATGCTAGGAGCAGAGGAAAGTCTATGCGCAAAGCTGGGTGATGTACTATGTGCACTTCACAGACAGACAGCAGGAGAGCTGGGTGGACTGGGTGGGTGAACATACCATCACAATGCTAGGAGCAGAGGAAAGTCTATGCGCAAAGCTGGGTGATGTACTATGCGCACTTCACAGACAGACAGCAGGAGAGCTGGGTGGACTGGGTGGGTGAACATACCTGTTGGAAGAATAGAGATGCTTGTTAGAGTGCGATGGTGGCAGGTAGCAGGGCACAGTCTGTATACATCTTTCAGGTTTTAATTCTAATGTAATCCACACTTTTAGAACACACTTCTAGAAATCACACTGCAGATGATGAGCGATGACGATTACTGGTTGGCCTGCATCCTTGACCCTCGCTATAAAGGCAAATTGCAAAATATTATGCCACATGAGATCCTCGAACAAATATTAGCAACCAAACAAGCTACTCTTGTAGACCGTTTGATTCAGGCATTCCCAGCACACAGCGCCGGTGATGGTTCTCACACGAGCTGCAGGGGGCTACAGGGCAGAGGTGTTAGAGGTGCACAGATCAGAAGTGGCGTTGGACAGAGGGGTTTTCTGACCAGGTTGTGGAGTGAATTCGCAATGACCGCAGACAGGACAGGTACTGCAGCATCTATTCAAAGTGACAGGAGACAACATTTGTCCAGTATGGTTACTAACTATTTTTCAGCCCTTATTGATGTTCTCCCTCAACCGTCATTCCCATTTGATTACTGGGCATCCAAATTAGACACCTGGCCTGAATTGGCAGAATATGCGTTGCAGGAGCTTGCTTGCCCAGCAGCTAGTGTGCTATCAGAAAGAGTATTCAGTGCTGCTGGTTCAATATTAACCGAAAAAAGGACTCGTCTGGCTACCCAAAATGTGGATGATTTCACCTTCATTAAAATGAACCACTCCTGGATTTCAAATTATTTTGCCCCACCTTTCCCGGCTGACACCTAGCTTTCCTATAAAAAGGTCTCGCTTGTGGACTGGTCTTACTGAGTGTTAAAATCTCTTAATTTGCAGCAGCTGTTTGACCAGCATACGACATGTTTACACCTCCCCCAATGGGAAAACTCCCCACACGGGGCCGTTGTCTCACTCTCGACACTTGGCGCAAGCACCCGTTAGTTACAGTGCTGTTTGTCAGAAGAGGTGGGTGTGCTCGCTTTTGGTCGACGGCACTGCCACTGGGTCCCTCATAGTACAATGTAGTGTCTCTGGCGGTGGTGGTGCGCACCCAACGTCAGACACACCGTTGTAACATGAGGGGCCCTGGGGCGGTACCGCCGGCCACAAGAGAGTTCCCCCCCCAGCTCAAACTGTGCTCTACCACGTGCCAAATTATCTCGCACAGCTCCACCAATGTTTAGTCTATGCGCTGACATCATTCAATGCCTGGCACTGACAATCAATACCAATTCGTTGACATCTATGATGATAGTTACAGTAGTCTGGGTCAGTGTCCTATATTGACACCAGTAAATACTAATTTACTGCCAAATTACTTTGTCATAAACTCTGCAGATGAGCCCACCCCTGTACCTAAGCATGCCACCCTTTTTTTTATTTATAGTTGTTTTGCGAGACATTAACATCTATTTATTTTTTGGGAGTACTAACTGTGTCAGACACTTCTTGCAATACTCCTCCACTGACCACAATGCTGCCTGCCTGCGTATCCATGTAACCGATTTAAAACTGCCATGCCTGCCTATTGTTTGTTATTTTAGGCCTTTGATAGCCTGTCTGCGGCCCCTACTTGCAATACTCCTCCACTGACCACAATGCTGCCTGCCTGTGTATCCATGTAACCGATTTAAAACTGTCATGCCTGCCTATTGTTTGTTATTTTAGGCCTTTGATAGCCTGTCTGCGGCCCCTACCTGCAATACTCCTCCACTGACCACAATGCTGCCTGCCTGTGTATCCATGTAACCGATTTAAAACTGCCATGCCTGCCTATTGTTTGTTATTTTAGGCCTTTGTTAGCCTGTCTGCGGCCCCTACTTGCAATACTCCTCCACTGACCACACCAATGCTGCCCGTGTACCCCTGGAACCTATTTAAAAGTTCATAGAGCCTAGTTATATATTTTATTTACTATTAATAAGGCCATGATGGACTACGCTGTACCACGCTACAAGCTAACCAGTCGACACTTCTTTTGCGAGAAAAGCCATCCCAACCCTCCACCAGCATGTAAAAGACCGCATTGTCCATGCACTCTGGCAATCTGTGAGTACAAAGGTGCACCTGACAACAGACGCATGGACCTGTAGGCATGGCCACGGAAGATTACGTGTCCATTAAGGCGCAATGGGTTAATGTGGTGGATGCATGGTCCACAGGGGACAGCCTACTAAGTCTGTCTGCAGTCCCTAATTCAAATTGTCCTCCACTGTCTAAATCGGAGCTTCCACCTTCTGGCTTTCGGCCTATAGTATCAGAAATTAAACTGCATTTGGCCTTCAACTTTGGTTACGGCCTACTAACAGTGTATGCCCCTCCCTGGTGTTTGCCCTCAACTGAATAAAGCTGAGCTTCCACCTTCTGGCTTTCGGCCTATAGTATCAGATATTAAACTGCATTTGGCCTTCAACTTTGGTTACTGCCTACTAACGGTGTCTGCCCCTGCCTGGTGTTTGTCCTCAACTGAATAAAGCTGAGCTTCAACCTTCTGGCTCTCATTAAGTGCTGTTTTTAAAAATTGGTGGTTAGGGCCTACTAACTTTGTCTGCCCCTCCCTGGTGTTTGCCCTCAACTGAATAAAGCTGAGCTTCCACCTTCTGGCTTTCGGCCTATAGTATCAGATATTAAACTGCATTTGGCCTTCAACTTTGGTTACGGCCTACTAACGGTGTCTGCCCCTGCCTGGTGTTTGTCCTCAACTGAATAAAGCTGAGCTTCAACTTTCTGGCTCTCATTAAGTGCTGTGTTTTAAAAAATTGGTGGTTATAAAGCTGAGCTTCAGTCTTAGGCTTTTGGCCTAAAGTATCAGATATTAAACTGCATTTGGCCTATTAGTGTGTTTGGGCCCTTAAAACAGTGTCTGCTGCTCCTGGGTTTGCTACTCCACTGAACAAAGCAATGCCGCCTGTTTAGTCCTGTTACCAATTTTGAACTGCATTTAGCCTACTTTATTCTTTGGCCCTATATCTGTTTCCTCCTCATCCTGCCCATTGCCCAGCCACTGCTAGATGAGTCTGCTGGTACATTGACCTAGACCACTACATTCCCCTTGCACTCTACACAGCCAGAATCTGACCCTGCTGAAAGTAAGTTCCCCTTCCCGCATGTTATACCACCTTACACAGGGACAAAGAGGAAGGTGCAGATGAAAGTGCAGGTTCCTTCATCAGGTGGGGGGGGCATACTCGTTGGTGACGTCACTGGCACAGGGCCCCTCAGAGTACGCAAAAGTGTCGCTGCTGGTGGGAGGCGCCCCCGCCGTGCAAACACACCGCTGTACTTTGAGGGGCTCTGTGCCAGTGCCAATGCGAACAAGTGTGCCCCCCTGCTTGCTCAGGATCACAGCACTTGCAACGTTGAAATACTTACCTCTCCCTGCCCCACCACCGTGACGTAGTCCACGATTCCTGGGCCCACTAAAACCTTGAACCAGCCCTACCCCCCACAAATTTGCCAAATGACCCCCAAGTTCCATTGAACAACTATTATTATAAAGTTAATTAAGATTGACAAACTTCAGAAACAAGAATGGATGTTTTTGGCATTAAAATGGGCACTGTAGGTGTTTTCCTGGCCTCCACTCACTGCCGACTATGCTTCCCCATTGACTTGCATTGGGTTTCGGGTTTCGGTCGATCCCCGACTTTTAGCGATAATCGGCCGACTGCACTCGACTCGACTCTGGACAAAGTCGGGTTTCACAAAACCCGACTCGATCTTTAAAAAAATGAAAGTCGCTCAACCCTATTTATGAGTAGAGATGAGCAAACCCAAACTGTAAAGTTTGGGGTTCGTACTGGTGCTGAACTCCGAACATGGACTTTTCCTGGAAGTTCGTTTTATAGTTCTGGAGTTCGGAGGGAGGAGAGAGAGAGATTTTCCAGCTCCAAAATTCGGGTCCCCATTGATTTATATGGGGCTTGGGTTCAAGTTTGGGTACAGTTCTGGTACCTGAACTGAACTTTGAACTAAAATTTGGTTGAACCTGAACTTTCAAGGGTCCGCTCATTCCTAGTAATGAGAACTGCTTTTAGGATCCTTAATGAAATTTCCCGATTTTAAAAGACTTTTGTAAGCATCTTATTAAACTTACCTTGTGGGGATGATCTGGGAAAGCTGGACGTTGTCTGAAAGCTTCTTCCACTGCCGATGAGCTTCCAAACAGTGAGACGATTAATGTCCAGCCACTCTTTTTAAGTTGGCTGTTCCTCTTCTTCAGCATTTTGCCAGCACTACAGGTGTAGGAACTATCTCTCCTTCACTCTCCAGAATGCATTGTCTTAACAGTTTAACTGCCCTGAACTGAAAGCCTGTACCACTATAATGCCTATATGCTATTTGAAAGGAAAGCAAGAGCAGAGATAAAAATCAATTTCAGCATTTTAGTACTAAAGACAGATTACTCTTTGCAACAGGCAGTGGGCAGCAAGTTACACTGAAGGAAGACACCTAAGGGTCGGTATGACACTGGATGGTATCATTTGCAAAGGACATTCTTCTTTTTTTTTTGTTTGTCTCTGCAGTTCTGCAGAATATGCATTATTGTATCAACTTACTAAGTGGTTAACAAACTTTTCCCAGTGATATCATCATCCAAAGCTTGTCTGATCAGTGAAGGGAAATTACTCCACCCTCTCACCTATAAATAGCTTTCAGCTGGGAATAGCATTTCCTGTTGGAAGCTCAGTTCTATCTGATCCTCTTTTACATCCCCTCTCATAATATCTGTTGTACATTTGATGGCGTAATAATGTGCCTAGGTTCTGCACCCTTTCTACATTACATTGCATTGACAATCAAGCTCCATGTTGGGACTACTATCCTGCCCCTACATGTAGATCTGCTCTAAGCTAATTTGTTTTATTCTTATAAAGTATGTTCTTCCAAAGTTAAAAAAAAATCAGCTTACGTCGTCCTCCTCTTTTCAAACATTTCTTAGGGTTCATTCAGAAGTCCAATTTTTCCACGCATGAGAAAAACATACCAATTATTCTGATCAGAGTTTGCTCAGAGTGTGGTCCAAGTGTCATCCGATTTTCTCCTACGTGGAAAAAATTTTAAAAAAATTCTCTACTTTCTCCATTCTGACAGTCTGTGAAAATCAGACTGCACTCTTATGTCATCCAAGTGCGGTCCAAATTTTCCAAGGAATCATTGATTTGCATTCTTGATTTTGATCCGACCCTAGGGTCAAAATCAGACATGTTTTCGTGATTTTACGTGGACCTCTTGTCTGCAAAAAATCACGTGAAAGTTTAGGGGGCCATTCACAATCACAGGAAAGAGGGAAATAAGTGAATATCACAGACAGCACTCGTGCGCAAATAATTGGACGTCTGAATGAGTTCTCATACTTGTGTTTGGGAAAGCTGAGCGACTCCCCAGATGGTTGTTATTACTTAATCCTTTGCATGATTTATGGTGATGCTTATCATGGATGACCAAAGAAAAAAGAGGATTCGGGTTTGAGCCCCCTGATTTTGGCACAGAGAGTGCTGAGCACAATACTCTCCTGAGTCATCTCTTTGTAGCCTGTAGTGAAAAGAGACAGCAGGGGTAGACTTCTTCTAAAAGAGGCAGCAGATGTAGACTTCTTCTAAAAGAGACAGCAGGGGTAGACTTCTTCTAAAACAGACAGCAGATGTAGACTTCTTCTAAAACAGACAGCAGATGTAGACTTCTTCTAGAAGAGACAGCAGGGGTAGACTTCTTCTAAAAGAGACAGCAGATGTAGACTTCTTCTAAGGCCGGAGACACACTGGTGCGAGATACGGCCGAGTCTCGGTGGTTAAAAGCAAGCTGTGGCACCGGCACTCCGGAGCGGAGCGTGCAGCTCCATGTGTTCCTATGCGGCCGCACGCTCCGCTCCACAGTGCCAGAGCCAGAGCTTGGGTTTCACATGCGAGACACGGACGTGTTTCTCGCATGTGTGATCCCGGCCTAAAAGAGACAGCAGGGGTAGACTTCTTCTAAAAGAGACAGCAGATGTAGACTTCTTCTAAAACAGACAGCAGATGTAGACTTCTAAAAGAGACAGCGGGGGAAGACTTCTAAAAGAGACAGCAGGGGTAGACTTCTAAAAGAGACAGCAGAGGTAGACTTCTTCTAAGGCCGGAGTCACACTAGAGAGGAATACGGACGAGTGCTATGCGATAAAAAATCGCATAGCACTCGGACCAATGATAATCTATGGGGCAACTCTCGTCATCTGTTTTTTTCTCGTGCGTATTATACATGCGAGTGAAATCGCAGCATGCTGCGATATGTACCATATTACGCCCTAGACTCGCCAATGAAAGTCTATGGGTGCGAGAAAAAAAACAGATTACACATGGACCAACTTTTTCTCAAGCTGCCGAGTTCACCTCAGGTCAGGCGGGGCCGCTGCGTAGCCTCAGTGACTACCACTGACTAGTGTTGAGCAATACCGTCCGATACTTGAAAGTATCGGTATCGGAAAGTATCGGCCGATACCGGCAAAGTATCGGATCTAATCCGATACCGATACCCGATACCAATACAAGTCAATGGGACTCAAGTATCGGACGGTATCCCTGATGGTTCCCAGGGTCTGAAGGAGAGGAAACTCTCCTTCAGGCCCTGAGATCCATATTAATGTGTAAAATAAAGAATTAAAATAAAAAATATTGCTATACTCACCTCTCCGACGCAGCCTGGACCTCTCCGAGGGAACCGGCAGCGTTCTTTGCTTAAAATGCGCGTTTTTACTTCCTTCCGTGACGTCACGGCTTGTGATTGGTCGCGTGCCGCCCATGTGGCCGCGACGCGACCAATCACAGCAAGCCGTGACGTAATTTCAGGTCCTCAATGCAGAAATAGGCATCAGGACCTGAAATTACGTCACGGCTTGCTGTGATTGGTCGCGTCGCGGTCACATGGGCGGCACGCAACCAATCACAAGCCGTGACGTAATTTTAAAAATGCGCGCGTCTCCTGCCTCCCGTGACGTCACGGCTTGTGATTGGTCGCGTCGCCCATGTGACCGCGACGCGACCAATCACAAGCCGGAACGTAATTTTAAATTCCTGAATGCCTAGAATTAGGCATTGAGGACCTGAAAATTACGTCACGGCTTGCTGTGATTGGTCGCGTCGCGGCCACATGGGCGGCACGCGACCAATCACAAGCCGTGACGTCACGGAAGGAAGTAAAAGCGCGCATTTTAAGCAAAGAACGCTGCCGGTTCCCTCGGTGAGGTCCAGGCTGCGTCGGAGAGGTGAGTATAGCAATATTTTTTATTTTAATTCTTTATTTTACACATTAATGTTGTTTCAATACCGATACCCGATACCACAAAAGTATCGGATCTCGGTATCGGAATTCCGATACCCGCAAGTATCGGCCGATACCCGATACTTGCGGTATCGGAATGCTCAACACTACCACTGACGTCACTGAGCATGCGCAGACTCACAGCCTGACCTGAGGTGAACTCGGCAGCGTGGGAAAAAGTTCAGAAACTTTCAAACGCTACAGAGTTCATGTCTTGTCAGGCGGGGAGGCTGCACAGGCAACTTTTCATTCATTAGGGCTGTCCCACACGTCCAGATAATTCCGGTACCGGAATAAATCGGTACCGGAGTTATCCGTGTCCGTGTGCCTGGGAACTCACGGAGGCCATACGTGCGGCACACGTGTGCCGCCCGTATGGCGAGTGGGTACCACACGGAGCGTGTGGTACCCACTCTGCATGGTGCTGAAGCTGCGATTCATATCATCCCTGCAGCAACGTTTGCTGTAGAGAAAATATGAAGAATAGTGTTTAAAATAAAGATCTATGTGTCCGCCGCCCCCCCACCCCCTGTGCGCCCCCCCCCCCGCTGGTCAGAAAATACTTACCCGCCTCCCTCGCTGCTTCCTGGTCTGGCCGCGGCTTCTCCTGCATGCGGTCACGTGGGCCCGATCATTTACAGTCATGAATATGTGGCTCCACCTCCCATAGGGGCGGAGCCGACTATTCATGATTGTAAATGATCGGCCCCACGTGACCGCATACAGTAGGAGGCGCGGCCAGACCAGGAAGGAGCGAGGGAGCGGGTAAGTATTTTCTGACCAGCGGGGGGGCGCACAGGGGGTGGGGGGGTGGCGGACACATGGATCTTTATTTTTAACACTATTCTTCATATTTTCTCTATAGCAAACGCTGCTACAGGGAAGATATGAATACCGGCTTCAGCACCATGTGGGGGGGACAGCGCTTACTGTAGCGCTGTCTCCTGCACGCACACGGACCCCAGACGGAGAATGTCCGTGTGAGGTCCGTGTTTTACGCGGACCCATTGACTCTATTGGGTCCGTGTAAAACGTGCGCTCCCACGAACACTGACATGTCTCCGTGTTTGGCACACGGAGACACGGTCCGCAAAAAATCAATGACATCTGCACAGATGCATTGATTTTTATGGGTCTACGTGTGTCAGTGTCTCCGGTACGTGAGGAAACTGTCACCTCACGTACCGGAGCCACTGACGTGTGAAACCGGCCTTACACAGTGGATTACAGCCGGGCCGGTAGCATTAGCACCGCTCCCGGTTGTAACTATTTAACCCCTTGAGATGGATCACAGCGTGGGACTTGACTGTGCAGCGGACAGGTATGGGATATTGTTGCTTTTTTATTTTGGATTTTTTACAGGAGAATGAGGGCTTCGCTTAGATTGAGAGTGTAATAAAGATGGAAAACCTGTGTGTTTAATTATTTCATTAAAAGACTTTCTTCTTAATGTGTGTGTATTTTTTTAACCCATTCATACTATTGGATTAATAATGAATAGGTGTCTTACTGACACCTCTCCATTATTAACTGGGCTTAATGTCACCTTACAATAGCAAGGTGACATTAACCCCTTATTAGCCCATATGCCACCCCTACAGGGCAATGGGAAGAGAGAGGCTAAGTGCCAGAACTGGCGCATCTAATAGATGCGCCTTTTCTGGGGCGGCTGGGTGCTAGAATTTTTAGCCAGGGGGTCAATATCCATGGCCCCTTCCTAGGCTATGAATATCAGCCCGCAGCTGTCTGCGTTACCTTTCTGGCTATTAATTATAGGGGGACCCCACCTCATTTTTTGGGGGGGTACTCCTATTAGAATAGCCAGTAAAGGCTAAATATACAGCTGCGGGCTGATATTGATAGACTGGGAAGATCCATGGGTATTAACCCCTTCCCATGCTACAAATATGGGCCCCGGCCTTCCCTCTCTGGCAAAGAAAATTACGCGGGAGCCCACACAATTTTTTTCTCTTCTAGGATGGAACTTGTGGAGCCAGTAAATAGGCTTCCACATTATTTATTCAGGATTTTCTGGTCCAGGATCCATTATATGACCATTTTGTAAGCCGGCGAGAAAATCTCGCCATACGGATGCCATACGAATGTCACACGGATGCTTAGATGCAAGAAAATCGCATCCTCGCATTGCACACGAATGACATATGGATCGCTGTTCAGGAACATTTCTGTGATTCTCGGCCGTGAAAAACGGACTGATTTTTTTATACGTTATGTGTGACTCCAGCCTAAAAGAGACAGCAGGGGTAGACTTCATCTAAAAGAGACGGCAGGGGTAGACTTCATGTAAAAGACAGCAGGGGTAGACTTCTTCTAAGGCTGGAGTCACACGAGCGTATGGTATCCGATGCGAGAGCATCGGATGCGATATGCTAATGACCCTGGGCTCCTGCTCTGCTGCGACCAGGAGCTGAGTCATGCGTCTGTGCTCTGAGCCTCTCGCACAGAGTGGATCGGAGCACAGCTGTGGAGGACGCGGAGAAATGAGTTTATCCATCTCCTCCATTGCCGGGGTCAGCGTATATTGCACATCACTCAGATTATATCCGAGTGATGTGCATTGTCTCACTCGCACCCATGGGCTTATATGGGTGCGAGTGAGCCGAGACTCGGCCGCGCGTCTGTGACAATCGCAGCATGCTGCAATTTCAGTTGCACACTGAAAATGGCAGAGGAAAAAAATGGTGATGTGAGCTGCCCCATAGAGGAATACTCGTCCGAGTGCTGTGCGATGTTTTATCACTTAGCACTCGTCCGTATTACGCTCTGGTGTGACTCCAGCCTAAAAGAGACAGCAGGGGTAGACTTCTTCACTGAAATCTTTGCAGTGTGTTCCCTTAACCATGTAATATGGTGGTAAGAAACACCAGATGCAGATCAGTGGCTGCCAACAGGTTCTTCCACCCTTAACTGCATGCGTTTAACTGACTGCGTTAACGCGAGTGCCGAAAAAGATCACGTTATGCGATTGCGCTAGCGCAGATGCTCTATCTGCGCTAGCGGTGACGGACCCGGAAACGCTGCAGCCCGCGTCCGAGGGTCAGTCACAGAATGACGGCACATCGCTAGCGCATGCCCATTATGGCACGTGTTGGCGATGTGCCCGATAATAGGGGTTAATGGCAGCGTTATGCCGCAGTGTAACGCAGTCCGTCTAACGGACTGCCATAATGCAATGTGAACCCAGCCTTATATCCAAACCGTATTGGGAGGGTCATTCTCATAATATAATTTCCAATACCACTGAAGGTTTATAAACTGGCAACAACAATTATATGTAAGACTCAATGATATTATATGCATTTAGATAAGCAAATAGTCTTAATCACCATATACCATATTATAGACAGGTATGACACTCAAGAAACCATATGTCTAACCAGGTTTGACCAAGTAGTCTATATCAAATTAGATGTAGGGCTAATAGTGATGAACCTGTATGAACACATCCAAAAAAATCAGACTATACAGATAATAGCTTTTTAAATGTTTACATTGTACAAACAGTATAATGACATTCAGTGCATCAAAATACATATCGGAAGCAGCATATACCCATAAACTATCGATTGCTGTGTATATAGTACAGCTGAACCAAGTCATGATACCAGGCAGAGATAAAAAGATAAGCCTAGAGATATAAATGCTCACCATAGCCATAAAGTGCAGATAGTGCTAGATGTTAAGTAATCTGGTTCAGTTAGTGAATACTGGTAGACGTGATGTGACCTATAGCTATGCCAGAGAGAGACATTGTGGGGGACTCTGATGCACGTTTCACCCTCTGGGCATCATCAGGAGGAATATAAGTAAAAAAAAAAAATGAATAAAGGAATCATTTCTATACTATAATTCTCTTCCCCTTTCTGGTCTTTCACTTAGGTAAATGATTTTACAGTAGGTATTATTCTATATGACACTTTTATTATGAGATTGACCCTCTTTTGGTTTGACTATAATAATTTGTGTTGTGGGGTGGAGCAATTCTTTATTTTATGAGGACTTTGTAGGTTGCTATCTTCCACCATTATAATTAGCGGCAAACCTACTAATTAGCTGTTTTCAGCACTGGATGTAAACCGTAAACAGAGAAAGATGCTAGTGGCTCCTTTCCAAGAACTGCAGCTTTGGTACTGTTCTTTATCTAATCTGGGCAATAGCCATTGGAGGAGGAGGTGAGCTGTGACATCAACTATTATGAATTATGAATCATGATTTCTCCCGAATATCCAGCATCCTCTGGAATTCCACACCTCAACACGTTCGATTATCCACCACCCTCGGATCCTTCAGATGGAACCTAAAAACCCATCTCTTCAGGAAAGCCTACAGCCTGCAATAACCATTCTGCCGCCTCACCACCACAAGAGCTGCCACCTCACCACCACCCGAGCTGCCGCCTCACCACCACCCGAGCTGCCGCGTCACCACCACCCGAGCTGCCGCCTCACCACCACCCGAGCTGCCGCCTCACCACCACCAGAGCTGCCGCCTCACCACCACCAGAGCTGCAGCACCCCCGACCTTCTGTCTCTTCCCCATTATGCCATAGAATGTAACTCCGCAAGGACAGGGTCCTCTCCCCTCTGTATCAGTCTGTCATTGCAAATTTGTTTACTGTAAACGATATCTATAACTGTACGCAACCCCTTTCTCATGTAAAGCACTATGGTATTAATGGTGTTATATAAATAAATAATAATAATAATAATAATAAATGGTGGATCCTGTGTTATCTACTGTATATAGAGGTATTATCTGTCATTGTACAGGAGGAGGAGGAGGTAAGCTGTGACATCCCATATTGTACATGGTGGGGTCAGTGTTATCTTCTGTATATAGAGGTGTTATCAGTCATCGTACAGGAGGAGGAGGTGAGCTGTGACATCTCCTATTGTGAATGGTGGATCCTGTGTTATCTACTGTATATAGAGGTGTTATCAGTCATTGTACAGGAGGAGGAAGTGAGCTGTAATATCACCTATTGTGAATGGTGGATCCTGTGTTTTCTACTGTATATAGAGGTGTTATCAGTCATTGTACAGGAAGAGGAGGTGAGCTGTGACATCTACTGTGAATGGTGGATCCTGAGTTATCTACTGTATATAGGGATGTTATCAGTCATCGTACAGGAGGAGGAGGTGAGCTGTGACATCACCTATTGTGAATGGTGGATCCTGTGTTCTCTACTGTATATAGAGGTGTTATCAGTCATTGTACAGGAGGAGGAGGTGAGCTGTGACATCACCTATTGTGAATGGTGGATCCTGTGTTTTCTACTGTATATAGAAGTGTTATCAGTCATTGTACAGGGGGAGGAGGTGAGCTGTGACATCTATTGTGAATGGTGGATCCTGAGTTATCTACTGTATATAGAGATGTTATCAGTCATCGTACAGGAGGAGGTGAGCTGTGATATTATCTATTGTGAATGGTGGATCCTGTGTTATCTACTGTAATCTTGTCTAAGATCATGAGACAGATGAAAACTCACCTGTACAGAACAAAAGGTTTGAGACTAATATTAGGCCTAGCAGCCGCTGTGAACATTTTGAAAACCTTTATTTTATTATAGAACGTTTAACTTGTAGTTCAAGAAAATAGAAGCTGATCTGCAGTACCAGGGAGCAGCTGCAACACGCTGAAAGCTGCAGTGCTGCTCAGCTTTGTTCATTGTTCTCACCCGACCACCACTGATGCTAAAAACATCTGATCAGAGGGGGTACTGGGTGTCAGACCCCAATGATCTGATTCTGATGACCTAGACAGGTCATAAATATCATATTCCCAGAATACCCCCCTTAGGGTATGCGTCCACGTTCAGGAAACGCTGCGTTTTTGACGCTGCGTTTTTCTGCAGCGTCAAAAACGCAGCGTCCAGATGTTACAGCATAGTGGAGGGGATTTCATGAAATCCCGACTCCACTATGCGTTAAAAAACGCATGCGTTTTTGCCGCGAAAATGCATGCGCGGTGCGTTTTTTTCAAAACGCAGCATGCTGCTACAATGAGCAAAACACGCAGGCACACCGCAGGTGACCTGCCAGTGACCTCAGGTGCAGTTTTGGTCAGGATTTTACCTGCATAAAATCCTGACCAAAGCCTGAAGCAAACCTGAACGTGGACACATACCCTTAGGGTATGTGCATACGTTCAGGTTTTTTCGCATTTTTTTCGTGTTTTTTCGCATTAAAAACGCATACATTATGCATCCTATCATTTATAAAGCATTCTGCAATTTTTGTGCACATGATGCGTTTTTTTCTGTGAAAAAAATGCATCGCGGTAAAAAAAGCAGCATGTTCATTAATTTTGTGGGTTTTCCGCGTTTCTCCCGCTATTCTATGCATTTGGAAAAAAAAGCACAAATAACACACAAAAAACGCATCAAAAACGCACGAAAAACGCGAAAAAAACTCATGCGGATTTCTGGCAGAAATGTCCGATTTTTGTCAGGAAAATTTCTGCAAGAAATCCTGATGTGTGCACATACCCTTAAAGTACGGTAAGTAATCCAAGGAAAGGGGAATAATAAGGGAATCTTTTATCTCTCTGACCTCAGATATATTCTTCAGGTACAATATGGTAGATGAATATTTGGGACAATATGGGTCAGTTAAAAAAAAATCAGACATTAGAAGAGGATTTGTGTTAGGTAGTGACTATAGGGGAACTGTTAACGACACGCAGCCCCTATACTGTGCCGCCTATGGAGAAAGAACATGAAATGGAGTCTCGTTTTCTGGTAATAGCAGCGGCAGGATCACTTGTTTTGTTGCAGTAGACGGAATGGACTTTGCATGGTAAGCATGATCTCATGTTTCTCCCAGTCCTGTGCCTGACATTGATTTCTGATGCATCTCTCTCTATCAGAGTCCTGTTACATTCTGTCACTAGGGTTTCCAGCTTCCTCGGGCTAATATTTTCTTTACATAGTGTTAAAATGATATGACAATAAGCTAGGAAAATTCAATTCTTATCCCTAAAATGATTACAAGCTGCAAATTGTAACATAATATGGTCAATAACATATCAAAGAGTAATTGTACAGCGCTCCAATGTATACGCCAATGTAATCAGCTGGTCAAGTGGGGGCTGGTAAGATGGAGAACAGCGCAGTGTATAGCATTTATCTCCAATTTACAGGCTATGTGTCTCGTTAACCCCTTTAGTACCAAGAACCCAGCTCCTGGAAGAATTATATTTTTGTGATGAACATTCCATTTATTTATTAACTTTTATTTTATTTATTAACATATTCATTTTTGGAGAGAATGCAAAAAAATGAGAATTTTAACTATTTTGCATTTTTTTTTCCAGCTGTTTATCCTGCTGTAAAAATACAAGTTACTTTATTCTATTGGTTGGCATAAACGCAGCAATACCAAATAGGTAAAACTTACATATATATATATATTTGAGCAGTACTTGGCACAATATACTTGTGGAGCGCCCCCACTGCCGCAGGGCCGAGGGGCACCCGGTACCGGGCCTCTGTGTCTCAGGTCTGGGGTTGTCACGGTGGCTAGGCCCGGTCCGTGACCCTGCTGAGGGGCGTCCAGTGAAAGTTGAGAATGTGAGGATGTTGTGATGTGGTGTAGGTCGCGGTGAATAACGAGGACACCAGGTTGCAGTCTCTTTACCTCTTTACTGAAGGCTTCAGGATCCTCAGTCCGGAATACGGTTAACCGGGCTACCTGAGTCCGGCCGGTCCGATGGCACCTCCAGAGTTCCCTTTGCAGGTGGAAATCTGTGCCTACCTTCTAGCGCTTGTGTGTTGTAGTCCTTCCCTGATGTGCTTACGGGATAGTCCTCACAACTGTTGTGTCTGTTTCTGAAGTTCCCTCGCAACTCGATTATGATGTTCTTCTTCGTCCCCCCAGATGATATGGCTAGGACGCACCCGTATGACGGGTAGGCTCGGAGGTCTTCCGGGACCCTAGAGTCGCCCCTCTCCAAATATTGCCCCCTGTGTCTGCTTAGGTGATTTTGGGTGAGACAGCCCGCCTAGAACTGACTGTCCTGCCATAGGTTTGAAGTAAGGCCTGGAGCTCAATACTTCCTCGGCGTTTCCGGCCACCGGCTACGCGCCTCAGTAGGATGTTGCCTCGTCTTACAGCACGACTCCTACTGGTGTTTCTCCTTGTTGCATTGATCTCGTTTCTCACTCAGCACAATAAACCTCGCTTCTTGTCCTTTCTTGGGGTACCACCGCGATGAAGTGCAGGCGCGGTCCCGTAACGTTCTTTCTGTTCGCTAGGCCTCTGTCAGGATCCCACCCCTGACAGGGACCCCCCTGAATCTTCCCCTGCAACACCCTCTGCCACAGGATGTTGCCTGGTTCCAACCCAGTCAGCTTCTGACTAACTTCCTATCTAGCCCCCAGTTTTACCAGATTGTGAGGAGTGGCCTAATACAAAGCACCCTTAGCTCCCCCTGGAGGCCAGACTGTGAAGTGTATTGGTGTCTGTGATACCTGGTCAGGTGAACTCCTTCAGTGCCATCAGACGTACCATAGCCCCCCTTAGCGGCGGAGCATCAGTACTGCAACGACCAGGACTCTGGGGCGCTGCACTCCCCCCCAGTTAAATCCAGTACTCCTGGACTGGGAAGAAAACAACAATACATGTCAGCAAAAAGACATACAATTTTTGAAATGCAATAACAAGTAAATTTGAACAGAGCTTCCCTTTATGGGAGGTGAGGACACTTGAACGTTACAAACATGGTTTAATATTTTAAATAACATACTATAAATAACTTCTCTTACCCAACCGGGTATTCTACTTAGTGCAATTTCTGAACAATAATTTAACATTGCCTTTAAGGACGTATACGCTGAATCCACTAAAGACCTTCTTATAAAACACTATAAGGCTAATCAACTTTTCATTTTCCACCTTTACATCTGCAGGACCACCTGTCTATCTGCCCCAGGCCTACTGCCTCTCGATCTGTTGCAGGACCGCCCCATTCCTCATCCGGGCCTACTGACTTTCTGCTACTATACACCGTATAGAACTTATCAACCTTCTCTCAGTTTAGGATCGCTGAGCCATCTCTGTACGGCTCCTAGGAGGACTCACCGACTAACCCCGTACGGGGCGACTCTAGGGTCCCGGAAGACCTCCGAGCCTACCCGTCATACGGGTGCGTCCTAGCCATATCATCTGGCGGGACGAAGAAGAACATCATAATCGAGTTGTGAGGGAACTTCAGAAACAGACACAACAGTTGTGAGGACTATCCCGTAAGCACAGCAGGGAAGGACTACAACACACAAGCGCTAGAAGGTAGGCACAGATTTCCACCTGCAAAGGGAACTCTGGAGGTGCCATCGGACCGGCTGGACTCAGGTAGCCCGGTTAACTGTATTCCGGACTGAGGATCCTGAAGCCTTCAGTAAAGAGGTAAAGAGACTGCAACCTGGTGTCCTCGTTATTCACCGCCACCTACACCACATCACAACATCCTCACATTCTCAACTTTTACTGGACGCCCCTCAGCAGGGTCACGGACCGGGCCTAGCCACCGTGACAACCCCAGACCTGAGACACAGAGGCCTGGTACCGGGGCCCCTCAGCCCTGCGGCAGTGGGGGCGCTCCAACTTGGCATCACAAACAGGATCTACTTAAGCCTGAAGAATCAGGTCATGTGTGCCTTGGAACTGTGATTTATTGTACTTGGACTGTGACTTATTGCAAAGACTGTGCATTGCCACTTGCCGCCAAAAGTTCCCGCCAAAAACTGCCGCCATTGCAGCGCCACGGGGAGAGCAGAGGAAGAAGGGCGTGCCATGGGAGGAGACTACCAGAATGGTGCCAAAAGCGGCGACCGCCCCCTCCGACTATTGCTGCGAGATGATGACCTGCCTGGAAGCAGAGGAGAACCACCCCCTGATTTGCAACGGCGGGAACGAGGTGAAGAGGGAGCTCGACCTTGGAGAAATGGCGGAGCCAGGTGCATGCGTTGCCGCCGAATGCCGGACAGCGAAGATGATCAACAAGTGCCCGAGCGGCGGCGAAGTGACCCCGGGTTGTCCCCACCGACCGGAGTCGGATACGAACCCACCGCAGTGGAAGGACTCGAACTCCTTGGAGCCGCTGGCGGAGGATCCGAGCCCGCCTATCCCGACCACGGAGCCATGGCGAGCGGAGCCACATCGGGATGCCGCCTTGGAGGAGCCGCGGTCCGGGCTGCAGCTGACTCCAGTGTCCTTGTTAACGGGACAGATCGACATCGGTGGAATCACATCAGGCGCAGGTATGGAAGGCGCCCCTACTCCCCCGACCGATTCTGCTCCCCCGACTGATCCTGCTCCCCTGACCGATCCCGCTCCCGTGACCGCTCCTCACCCCGACAATAACCGTTTCCTCTCAGTGGAGTGGGTGGTGCTGACTCCCGACACGATGGGGAAGCTGGTGCCTCCGCTACCGACCAGGATGGGGGAACCCCTAGACGTGAGCTCGGACGGGGTGAACTTCCAGTGGAATACCCCCCGGATTGGGCCAGATGGAGCTCGGGAGGAAGGCCTCGCCCTTGCTGTGCTCACTTGGGAACAATATAAACAATGCCTGATCCTACACTGGAAAAACCGAAAAGAGACAGAACAAACTGACCCACCAAAAGTGCAACACCCAAAGCCTGCGCACGGCAGGAAAGACGTGGTAAAGTGGGGAAATGTTCTGGCCTTTCACCCGAAACGGGGTTGGGGCTCCATACAGGAACCGGGACTACCGACTGACGTCTTCGTTACCAGTTACAATGTGAAGACTCCCTTCCGCAACCGATATGGTGACCCATTATTGCAAAGGGGGGATCAGGTGACCTACACCCGCCACCAGAGTGCACAAGGATGGTGCACTTGGAACGTCCAACGATGTGGGCCTGAGGAGGTGTCACCTGTTACCCCGACCATGACTGATCCGGACTTGACAGATCTTGTTACTATCGCCACAGTACGCCTTGTTGCGGCTACCGAGCTTGCAGCCAGGGTTAGCCTTCGAATCCAGACCCCGGGTGAACTGACTGCACCCGAGAGACCATCCACCGATACCGACACCGCATCAGCCGGAGACCAGGGACCGAAGCCACCACGGTCAGGAGATGTCCACTACCGGCTGATGTTTTGCAATTTACTATGAAGCTTTAAAGTGCTTTGCAAACTGTATATAGTTAACTGTCCGTCTTTCTATGTGTCTTCTTGCTGCTACAACCCGACAAGGGTTAACTCTTAAAGGGATCCCTTAGTTTACCCGGGATCCCTACTTTTGTTTTTGCTTTTGTTTCTTGTTCATCATTGTTGAAAAGAACTGCTGGATCATGAACACTGCATGATTACAAACTTATTGTAAATAGTTTGCACCTTCTTAAAGGTGCCCTCTACTGGTTTTACAAAGAAAAGGACTCTTTGCGAAGAAACTGTTCTTGGAAACAGCACCGGAGTATACGAACTTGCAGCTTGAGAAGTTGCATTACCTCCAAGAGACTTGGTCCCCTCTTAAAGGGGACGTTCACCAATAGCACTTAAAGTCGAATAATGCTTACATGTAGAAGTTATATGTAGTTAGCTAGTTAATTGTAAGAAATGTTTAATAATGTGTTAGAGAATGAGGACAGGAAGTGAATCCTCTCCAAATGTTGCCCCCTGTGTCTGCTTAGGTGATTTTGGGTGAGACAGCCCGCCTAGAACTGACTGTCCTGACGTAAGTTTGAAGTAAGGCCTGGAGCTCAATACTTCCTCGGCGTTTCCGGCCACCGGCTATGCCCCTCAGTAGGATGTTGCCTCGTCTTACAGCACGACTCCTACTGGTGTTTCTCCTTGTTGCGTTGATCTCGTTTCTCACTCAGCACAATAAACCTCGCTTCTTGTACTTTCTTGGGGTACCGCCGCGATGAAGTGCAGGCGCAGTCCCGTAACGTTCTTTCTGTTCGCTAGGCCTCTGTCAGGATCCCACCCCTAACAGGGACCCCCCTGATTCTTCCCCTGCAACACCCTCTGCCACAGGATGTTGCCTGGTTCCAACCCAGTCAGCTTCTGACTAACTTCATATCTAACCCCCAGTTTTACCAGATTGTGAGAAGTGGCCTAATACATAGCACCCTTAGCTCCCCCTGGAGGCCAGACTGTGAAGTGTATTGGTGTCTGTGATACCTGGTCAGGTGAACTCCTTCAGTGCCATCAGACGTACCATAGCCCCCCTTAGCGGCGGAGCATCAGTACTGCAACGACCAGGACTCTGGGGCGCTGCACTTGAATCACTATGTACAGATAAAGGCAGCATCTTATTCATATAACAATCTACCCAGTTCATTGTTATATACATTTGTGATTGAGGATAATGTCACATTTGCACGTAGCTGAAAAGTTTGGCCATGGAGTTGGTAACTGGTGGGCTCTTGCAGTGCGACACTGCTTGGCAATATACTAAGCAGAAAATTGATGATCCAGAGAAGAGTCAGGCTACAAGAAACTTGATAGCTCTGCACATCAGACAGAAAGTACATAATGCTTTCGGAGTGGGAGATTGACCCTAACCTGGGAAAGTTTTGTTGTCCACATTTCTAGGCCTTCCAGGATGGAGGAGGTTTCAGCATATTTTTCCCATTGTGGACAAGGATACTACATGAATATTATTTATGTTACTCTCTGCATCCTTGTATCAGGGAGTGTCAGGACAGAGCGATTTTTAAAGAACAGCAGATGTTTTCCAGAAGAAGCAGCTTGGCTCTGCATTGAGCATCTCTGATCTCTACTAACCAAGCTTCTGAGAACTACAATTTATGGTAAAGGGAAAAATCCTCCTCGTTACAATCTCACAGGGTCCCTTGATAAATGCAGGCAGGGAGACAGACAGCAGCGGAACTGAGATAAAAGATATTACGGAATAGATAGAATAAACAGATGAATTATCTTAATGCTCAGCACATCTGGTCTTCCTCCAGTATTGTGTCACTTTTTCAGGACAGCAAGACCTCACCTTTATCTTGCATATGAATATTCTGGTGTTCACATCCACTCCACAGCAGATTATTTAGGAAAAAAGAATCATAGAATAAATCTACTGATTGTAAGTATATTCTAGCTCCAAAGGTTCTTGAGTTTAAATGGGTGGTCCAAAATACAAATTCATTTTCATTCTAAATCGTTATCTATTTAGTTTCATAATCTAAATTGTTTCCTAATATGCTTGCATTAAAAATTCCCTACCGTTCCCTAATTACACTAACTGCCTTTTTATTTTTTTTCCATACTTCTTTTTTTGCTGACACTTTCTTTGAGAATCCCAGTGCATGCTGGGATAATCAAATGAAGCGTCATCAGGGGGCAGAGACTGCGATCAATGCCATAGCCCTTGCCCCCTGTCTGAAACAAAGAATCACCAGTAACCCTTATTTCAGGAGCTGGCTAGTCCCTGAGTGCTGTGCACAATGACAGTGCGCTCTCTCGCTGGCTCAGTTAAGCAGTAATGAGCTGGCAACAGAGCGCACTGTCAGTGCACATTATCAGAATACCAACTTCTTCCTCAGGAGAAGTCAGGATTTACTAATGTGGTTCTCCTGAGTAAAAAGTTGGTTTAACTTCGAAATGCGTAGATAATAAAGCACTTAATCTTATCGTTGCTGTTCCCCCGTTTCTTGTTTTCTACATTGGCAGTGCGAACTATCACCCTTATTCTCCTACCAATTGTTTACTAAAACAAATCATGGCATCTTTTTATCTGATGTTGTATTAGGTACATATTTTTGACTATCTGCATGGCTTCAGTTGGAGAATCCCTCACTAATATGTTGCGGTGGCTCATAGTGCGCTTATAGCTTGGTAGTATGGAGCTCCATGGACTTTGCCCTTTTACAGGATCCATGCAGAAGGCTCTAGGTTCACAAAGTACTTATGCCCTGATTCATTTCTGACCAAATCGGCTGAGGTTACTGGGACACAATGCCTCAATGCCATTGAATCTTTCCCTACTTACTATTCCCATTATGCCTCAGTGAAATACCTTGAACTTTTAGGGCATATTTTATTGTTTAAAATGCTTATGGAACAAGAAATTGGGTTACAAAATCCCATGGTTAATTCAGAGGCATCTCTTTCACTGGGCACCAGGACCCTTGGTGCCAGTGATCACAACAATCAATTGTATCTGCATCCACTTCTTCCTCCATTGCCTTATCAAGCAGCAGACATTGTCGTAGCCTACCTACCAACAATTTTGTTTTCAAAAAAATGTGAAGATTTCGCTAAAAATTTTGCTTACAATTTATAAAGCATGACATGAATGTTAGTACTAGTCATTCTTTAAATATATAGACAATTTCTAACATTATTTTATTATATACAGAAATACAATTGTGAATTGTTTTGCTATTAACCAGTGATTGAGTAAAACCGTCTGATAGGCTATGTTTTTGTATGACAGTAGGCATCCGAGTATAAAAGTGCATGTACAAGATCCAGATACATCTTATTATTGCCCAACAGTATACCTCCTCCCCTGTGTCAATTTACAAGAACCTGACTCATCACTCTACCAGGGAGACAGGATGGAGAGAAAGCAGAAGATAAAACAGCTAGTGTTACATGTGGCCAGGAAATTCTGCCGACTTAAAATAACACAATGTGGATACACAAATTTATGATACCAAACAAGTTAAAGGTGGATTGTAGAGCGAGACGTTTCTGGTAATATCCCGCAAAACACATACACATCTATTACTCACCATTGGTTCATCTACGAAACACAATTTGTCACTATTCTCTGAAAATATTCGGAAGAGATAGAAGGTAGCGATTTCTGAGCGTAGTAAAATTATAATAATTGTGACCAATAGAAGAAAAGCCTCTCATCTGATAGGGTTGTGCAAGTGGGGTAAAGTCCTTATAAGCATAAGTTAGAAGAAAATGGGTGCAGCTCAAAATCCTCCAGGTAGAATTCCAGCAGAGCGTGACTAAGAGCAGGCGATCCAGGTGATAAGCACTCCCATAAAGTTTAAAAAATGTGAAAATTCCATCCAAAATGATAAAAAAAATATTTAAAACGTATTACAACCACATGTTTCGGCTGTATCCAGCCTTCCTCAGGTGTCTAGGATCCCAAACACTTGAGGAACGCTGGATACAGCTGAAACATGTTATGGTTTTAATACACTTTTTATAATTTTGGGTTGAATCTTGACATCTTTTAACCTTTATGGGAGCGCTTATCACTTGGATCCTCTACTCCTCGTCTCTGAAAATAAAAGGGTCCCCAATGGTCTTCGGACTCTTAGACAACTTGATTTCACTTGATCGGTAGTGTGCTAAATATTCAATTTGCCAATCACTTTAGTTAACAACTATGTTGTCTTACTTCTAAAAAAAAATCATACCAGGGCGTGGACCACTAGGTATTTTTTTCTGTGTAAGTTGCTGTCCACTGCCTGTTGTCAAGTGTAATCCATCTCTAGAACAGAGATGCCGAGACATGTTTCAGGAAGAGGGGGCAAGTCTTTGTCTCTCTGCTCCTGCTCACCTGTCTGGCAAATTGAAGGCATAGTAGAAAGGCGGGCTTTCAGTTCAGAGTAAGAAAGTTATTGGAAAAGGAAAACAAATGCAGTTGTCAAGTGTAATCCATCTCTGGAACAGACACACCGATATATATTACAGAAAGAGGGGACATGTCTTTGTCTCTCTGCTCCTGCTCGCCTGTCTGGCAAACTGCAGATGCAGCGCCCCAGGGTCCTGGTCGTTGCAGTAATATCATTCTCCTCTAGGGGGGAGTGATGTTACGTCTGAAGGCAATAAAGGAGATCTCTTTACCAGGTATCACAATGCATACAACACATTTTATACTCCAATCCACCAGGGGTAGCTATGCTCCTATTTATTAGGGCACTCTTCACACTAGGTAAAACTGGTGGCCTGGATAGGAAGTTAGGCATTTTCTGACTGAGCTTCAGCTCAGGTAGTTGGTGCCTGACAGGGGTGGGATCCTGTCAGAGGCCTAGACCGAGGGTCACGGAGCTGTGCGTGCCCGACGTGCGGCAGTTCCCAAGAAAGTACACGAACAGAGAACTGTATTGTAGAGAGTGAGAAGGAAGTCATAGCAAAAGGAGTGGAAACCAGAAGGAGTTCTGCCCTGCACAGGCTGCCTCCTTCTGAGGCGCAGGATCCGGTAGCCGGAACACCAAGGGAGTAACAGTCCTTTATGCCTTGCTCCAGAGACCGGCATGACAGTTAATTGCACATTACTGATCCGCCCCATACCCAGGAGGCAAGGTGGCATCCACGAGAGGCCGGGGCATGCTAGAGTCCCTGTAAAAAGCCTCAGGCCACCGGTCATACGGGTTGTCCTATCCATCAGGGGGACAGAGAGAGAGACATAACATCTAGAACATCTACAACAGTTGTGAGGACCTTATGAGAGGCTCAGCGATAAGGTACTACAACACCAAGGCTACTGATTTCCACCTGGATAAGGGGACTCTGGATTTGCCTTCAGACCGGCCGGACTCTGCCTGCCCTGTTGTCTGGTGCTCTGGACTGTGGATGCTGAAGCCTTCAGTAAAAAGGTAAAGAGACTGCAATCTTGTGTCCTCGTTCTTCACTGTGCCTTTCACCATCCACCCTCTACACACTGGGAAGCCCTGGGGATACACTTCACTTCTGGGAAGGTATACCATCTAGCTGCTATAACGTCACCCCAGCGGACCCCTTAAAGCAGCGTCAGTCACCTGGACCGAATATCACAGATGGCATCACGAACACTTTCCCTTTAAAGACCTTTCCCCCTTTTATACACGGACATCCCTAGGGTCCGCCACCGTGACACCCCCCTTGAGAACCGAAGGACCCGGTACCGAGTACCCCGCTACCCTACTGGGGGCGCTCCAATCCTTTTGGCGTCACGAACAGGGTTTATTTAAGCCTGAAAATCGGGTCATGTGAGCCTAAGAACTGTGCCAGAATTGTGCTTGAACTGTTTTCTGCTAAAAGACTGTGTATTGCCATTTGCCGCCAAAATTACCTCCAAAACTGCCGCCATTACAGCACCACGAGGAGTGCAGGAGAAGAAAGGCGTGCCATCGTGGGCGTGAACTGACTGAGAGCGCGAAAAATAATGGCCGCTCAGTCCAAATTTCTCTGTACCTTGAGGACGTATCCATCAGCAGCAGAGATCCGCCTCCTGATCCTCAATGGAGGGCGGAGACAAAGAAAAACCGCCCCCGGAGGAGAGAGTGGGAAAAGGATGAGGAAGGAGCCAGCCACGTGGAGGACGCCATGGCCAGCCGTCCGGAACCAGACCGTGGGGTAGAGGCCGAGGACTCCCCCAGCCACCTGGAGGGACACCGTAGCCAAGCATCACCCGTTGGCCCTGACTTCCTGCAGGCCGGTGTGGAGGAGCTAATCGACCAGCTCCTGCAGCTGCTGCTAAGAACCAAGGCCCCATGCCGGATGATGCATGTGGAGGATCCACCAGCACCACCTCCAACATCGCTCCCTGCTTCGCCGCCACAGCCACAGCCGCTGCCAGCACCACTGCAGACGCCGCCGCCAGTGGAACCGACTGGCACTGAAGACATCGATGCGGCAGGTAAGGACGCAGACCCTGCCCTGGTGACCGAGGGACTGCTCATAGGCCCTGTAGCAGCGCCAGCTGCTGCCACACTTAAGACCAGCAGCACTACTCCTCTAGACTCTGAATCAACAGCTCCTCAAACCAACACTACTACTTGTCTGCTGCCGTGACAAGTGCTAAAGCTGACATCCGTACTCAGGCAGCTAATGAATTGACCATACCTGAAAGACAAACCAATGACGTTGAAACGGCATCAGATGAGAACTCGGATACAGACCTTCCCTGGCCAGGAGATGTTCGTTACCAACTGATACCTTGCAATTTACTGTAAGAGAACAACCAAAACTTGAACTGATTGCATATAGTTCTTAAACTTTCTTTTGCTGCTAATTTTCCAAGTTTAAACCCATCCAGGGTTATTCCTTAAAGGGGTCCCTCGTTTAAAGGGATCCTCTGTTTACAGAGTTTCGTGTTGCCTTAAAGAACTGCAGAATCATGAACTGCGCATGATCAAAAACTTGTTTGTAAATAGTTTACACTTTCTTAAAGGTGCTTTCTACTGGTTTTACAACGGAGGCTTTTACAGAGACTGCCTCCAACAGAAACTACTGTTAATCTTGTTGTGAGAACCGCTTTCTTTTTCAGACCTGAAGAAAAACCCGTTGGTATGGCAGAATTCCGGGTCAGGATACACATCTTGTAGCCCATACAATTTCTGGACATATTAGACTGGTATGTGCATGGGACTGAGGTTCGTAAGACCAAGCCTTTCAACATTGCTGAAAATACAGGTGCATTTTAAATGAACACTACAGTGTAAAATTAATACAATATAGACGGGTAGTTTACTGGCCCGCCTGACTAAGCCGCATACCTCCAAGCGCACAATCCTGCAGATTCAACAACCCAAAAGTAACCGACTGGTCACCTCGCCACTTGAGATACAGCAAGCGTTTATAACATATTATACCACACTTTATAAAGAGAGACCGTATGACGCCCAGGGTGCACGGGACTTAATTTCCTCGGTGGAGCCCACAAAGCTGACAGCAGAGCAGAGAGATTTTTTGTCTGCCCCGATAACCATTGAGGAGGTGCAATCGACAATTAAATCTTTCCACAATAATAAGTCTCCGGGACCTGATGGACTGACCATAGAATATTATAAGCTTTTGCAACCGTATAATACCCCTATTCTAGTGGATATACTTAATGATATTTATCTTAAGGGGGAGGTGCTGGAGGGCTTTCATGAGGCCCACACAATTCTTATACCCAAGCCAAATAAAGATCCCCTTGATGTGGGTTCCTTTCGCCCTATTTCACTAATGAATGTAGACTACAAACTTTTAACTAAGATATTGGCGAATAGAATGCAGGTATTTCTGCCACAGGTATTGACACCCTCACAGTTGGGGTTTACGAGGGGGCGACACTCGACCTTAGGGGTCCGATTGGCGGTGGCGGCTACGGTTATGGCCAAACAACAAAACTATCCCCGGACAATGCTTCTCAGCCTTGACGCGGAGAAAGCGTTTGATTCTATCTCATGGAAATTTTTAAATACAGTACTGCGCTACAGGGGTTTTGGAGAGACTTTCCTGGGATTCTTGCAGAATATTCAGCGTGGCGCGGCTACTAGACTCTGGGTGAACAACTTGATGTCCCCTCAGATTAATTTGGAAAGAGGGGCGAGACAGGGATGCCCGATATCGCCCTTATTGTTCAACCTGGCTTTGGACCCTCTTTTACAGTATCTCCATGGCTGGGCAGGTCTTGAGGGCATACGATGTGGGGCGACAGAAATTAAGACTGTGGCCTTCGCCGATGACTTATTGATCTTCCTGTCAAATCCACAGGAGTCTCTGGGCCCGCTCCTTAGAATAATAGAACAGAAGGGGGCGTTGGTGGGTTTCACCATAAATGTTGGTAAATCTGAGGCAATGATGCTCTCTGGGCCTCCCGAACCACGCTGGACACAGGAACACTCTTTACGTTGGAAGACTCACTCCTTGACTTACCTGGGGGTTCAGATCACGAGAGACCCGGCAAAACTTTACAAAACTAACCTGCAAACGTACATCACCTCATTGCAGGACGAGTTGACAGCATGGGAAAAGTTTACCTTGTCCTTCATAGGCCGGGCAAATTTGATAAAAATGATCTCATTTCCCCGATTATTATACCTATTCAATGTCCTGCCATTTTATCTGAGACCAGTGGATGAACATAATATTAACCGTCTGTTTTGCAGATTTGTTTGGCAGGGGAAGAGGCCCAGAATAGGATTCCACACCCTCACACAAACCCGAACCAGTGGCGGAGTGAATTTCCCAGACATTAAGTTGTATAACCTTGCAGCAAACATGCGAATTCTCCGAGACTGGTTGAAGGGTACCTCTACATACTCAGCTCTAGCAGTTGAAACATCATTAGTGGGAGGCAGGTCACTGGTAAACGTACTACATGAGCCTTACACATTGGTGCCCCAGGAGCTGAGATCCAATCCTCTGTTTATAACAATCTGGCGGTCTTGGGCGGTCATACGTCGTAGATTAAAGCTATCACCACGGGTGTCACTGGCACAGACGTTTTGTACTAATTCTAGGTTTCAGGCAGGGAAGGCACACCACATTTTTCATGGTTGGCAAACATTAGGCCTGGGCAGGGTGGGAGACATAGTAGATGTACATTCCAAAAAGGTCCTTACCTTCAACCAGGCAACACTCTTATTTGATTTCATCAGTATACACCCTTTCCACTTCATGCAATTACAGAGTTATGTGACGAGTGTTACTTGTGGTTTCAGTGATAATGACTGGCAGGATAGGCTGATAACCAAACTTACCACATGCAAGCTGACGAAAAGGCTTGTGTCAGACTACTATACATTCCTAAGATCTGAGACCGAGAGGGAAGAACATTCCACAGGAATAATGAAGTGGCAGCTTAGTGACCCGTCATTAACACCTACTCTGATTCTACAAATGTTGAGGAATACGCTTAAATTTACACCGTTTACATCTTATTGGGAAATGACGTTGAAGATTATGCATAAATCCTATATCTCGCCAAGGCGCAACTTTCTTATGGGTAATATACCGAGTCCGATCTGTTCCAGGTGTGGAGAGCTCGAGGCAGACATGTTCCACTGCTTGTGGGCTTGCCCACAAATCCAACAATTTTGGCAACGCATACTTGTATTTACTCATACGCATACACCATATAGGGTGGCTCTCACTCCAGCCTGGGCTCTTTTCGGGTACATTACTAATGAAGGGGCTGTGATCCCCACTTATGGTAGAAAATTCTTGTACATGATTTCGGCCTCGGCCCGGAAAACGATTTTACAAACCTGGCTGGCACCTAATGTGCCCACCCTGAGGATCTTCCTGGACAAACTCTCCTTCCTATTTAGGATGGATTGGGTGGAAGCATCCCTTCAGAAAGAACTAAAAACTCAAAATTTTTTTGAACTATGGCAGCCACTTATACCCATTCTTCCGACGCATATACAACAGAGGCTCAAACAATGCTTCTGTACAACTACATGGTTCCTGGAACAGACGGTAGCGGGCCGAGCACCCTTGTGAGTGGAGTTGTCTCTTAAATAACACATTGGGCGAAGTGCGGAGCCGTGTGTTCCCCCCCCCCCTCCCTCCCTTCGACTTTCCCTAGTCTGTCTGTTGACCCCTCCCCCCTTTTTTTTTTTTTTTTTTTGTTCTTCATTTTCTCTTTGGCTATAACTTCCCCTCTTTCACCATTTGGGGTTATCTAGTTACAGAATGGTAGTCCACTCGTATTGTATTTCCATGTTGAATTCTATGCTTTATCTTGATTGAGAGGTATTTTGCCTTTAATTTGCAAACTGGAACGCTAAAATAGTTACCGTCTTTAATAATGGGCTTCTGTAATACCGGAAAGAGGGAAATAATCCCGTGTACCTATGTTTGCATATTGATATGCTAATGTTGAAAATGTTTAATTGAAAATGTTTAATAAAAACAGTTTGGAAAAAAAAAAATTAATACAATATGGTATGCCTAAGGCAAGGCCTGAGGGGCTATTGTATGACTTACAGATTCAAAGATCCCAACTCTTGCATTCCTTTGAAGACACTCTTCATAAGGTGGTGCACCTACAAGCTGCCACTAGAGTGCCCCAAAAGGACATGTGGTCCAGCTTCTGCCCTGGAAATAAATCACTGTGTATCCCAGTGAAGAGAAGGAAAGGGGCAGAAAGAATCAGGAGGTACTACTATGACAAGAGGTGCTTGCTAAGCTGTGTGGCCCTGGTGACATGACGTGACACTAGTGTCATACCAATGATGATCACCATTGCGACAATCCAGGGATTTAAAAAAAAAAACAGGACCTAAGGGACCTCTCCTGAGAGGGCCCTGTGTGCGGAAAACCTCTTTAGAGGCCACCTAAGGTAAGACAGAAGATGACTTACCTCACGGTCAGCAGAGTTTGCTTGTAATAAACATCTAATTTCCTTTAATGACCAGATATGGAGCCATTGATGTGCAGCATAGTAGATCATATAGTGTAATGAAGAATGAATGCTTTTTTTCTCCCATTTACAATCCATTTTTTTTTCATTCAGGCCTCAATTACAGGCAGTGAAATCACCATAAGACATGCAATGAAATCACAGTCGATATCTGTCTTCTATTTATAGCCATTCACAGAAAAGACAAATGTTTTTGTATAGAGAAGACAGGAGCTACGAGATGAGACTGGAGACATTAATAGTCAAGAAAGGCACGGAGACGGAGCTGTTAGTCATCCATATTGCATCAGAAATTGTAGTGCGGTTAAAAACAACCAGAAGAATACTCAAATACATTTGGGGATTTTTACAGAAATCTCAGATATAATGGCACAAAGACTGGAAGTCAACAGTGCCACAGGCTGCTGAGTTCGAGTCCAGACCTTGTGGTCCATACCTAGACACTGAATGCTGGACTAGTGAAGCTGGTCTAAAAAAATTTATATCCCATAATTCCCAGAATTTTCCATAGCATTAGCCAAAATTAGCAATATGCTCTATGCATTGATTCAGAGGGGTATCAATTCAGTGATCTCTCATCATGATGCCCATAAGGTATGAGTAAAAATCTGTCCTGCCATGGAGTTAACTCCACTAGAAAATGTAGAAATATAGGATATCATAAACTTCTAAAAATTTCTATCTGCAACATTTTGCACGCAATTTAACAAAATACCAAATCTGGTAACACATTGAGAAATTTGCATACTCCCAGCCACAATCCGACTAGACGTATCTAGCCTCACGTAATTCACTTGCGTTGAGTTATTTCTCGCACGTCTAGTCTGCAGGTGATCACATGTATGCAAATCCCATACTTGCCATCACGTGCCTGCCTCTCCCGGCATTAGAGAATCCTCACATTGCTCTACTATGCAACCAGGAGACTCAATTTCCACTATAAGGCCACAGTCACATGGCAGTATAAATCAGACGGAGATGAGACTGCAATGCACAGACTGTCCTTGGCTCTCCCGACCAGAGCGTTACAGCTCTATAGAAATTTATAAATCTGTCACACTTGGGTCCGGAGAACCGCCAGGCAGTCCACGCATTGCTGTCCGATCTCAGTCCAGTTTATACTTGGAGAGCCCGCAAGGGCTGTGGGGTACTCGGGCTGGGTCCGAAGGTTCTTCGGGGGGTTGTCACGGCAGCTGTGACCCGGTCCGAGGCCCTGGGCGTCCAATAAAAATGATGAGGGAAAGTTTGTAGGGGATTTAAATTGACGCCACCTGTGGTATTCGGCAATGAATGAGTGGCCGACGCTGCTTAAGGAGGCCGCTGGGGCCGATGGTGATGCAGCTGGGATGGTTCTGCTCCCCACAGGTGGAGCAGGGCCCCAGGGCTACCGATATAGTTTTGTAAAGAATTGTGGATGTTGGGGTGCAGGACTGAGAGTGCAGGAAATGACTGGAGGACACAAGGATTGTAGTTTTCTTTACCTTTACTTGGTGGTAGAAGGTTCAGTCCGGGGCACGGGTAACAGGTGATGATGGGTGGTCCGGGCAGCCTGGAAGCAATTTATGATCCACCTAGCCAGGCGGGTTCGGAGGCCTTCCTTCTGTGCTGTTGTCTTAGGTTTCTGCTGCCTGAAACTCTGCACAAGTCCCTCTCCTGCGTGTTGCTTCTAACTAGTGATAAGCGAATATACTCGTTACTCAAGATTTCCCGAGTGAGCTCGGGTGTCCTCCAAGTATTTGTAAGTGCTCGGAGATTTAGTTTTCATCGCCGCAGCTGAATGATTTACAGCTACGAGCCAGCATAAGTACATGTGTGGGTTGCCTGGTTTCTAGGGAATCCCCACATGTAATCAAGCTGGCTAACAGATGTAAATAATTCAGCTGCTGCAAGGAAAACTAAATCTCTGAGTACTTACAAATATTCGGAGACCACCCAAGCGTGCTCGGGAATTCTCGAGTAACGAGTATATTCACTCATCACTACTTCTAACCTATATGGCAGACAGCATGAGCCTATCACAAGCACTACCTTTTCACTGGCAGCCCCGGGCTCTTGGTCTGCTGTGGTGACTCCGGGTGTTCGGTGTGGCCAGGGAGCTTGTAGTTCCCTGCCTTCCAGATTCGGCTGTCGGGGCGTACAGCACCCACACAGCCAAGGACTCTGGCATCATGTTTTGTCAGCGCTCAGCCCTGGGGTGAGCTTGGTCACAGCTCCACTCCCCATGCTCTTCTCGACTTCTCTCCTCTCTCACTCAGACTAGACTAACTCTTCCTCCTGGCCAGAACTTATTTAAAAGCTCCTCTGAAACTGGGTGTTAGAGCTCCCCCATCTGATCTGGAGTGAGGAAAAGTGTTGGATACTGGTCTTACCTGGTAAGGGGACCCCTTCCTTGCTTTCAGGCAAGACATCGCCCCCTGTGAGGGAGGCAAAGACACTGTGGCAACTGGACGCCTAGGTTGCCATATTCCCCCCCAGTGAAATTCAGTACTCCTGGACTGAGGAAACATAAATATGTTAACAGGTGAACAATCATAACTATTTACAAGATTTCAAAAATAAAAATTACAAAAACCAAAGTTCAAAAATAGTCCTGGCGACAATTAGTCCACTTGTCATTGTCCATTGGTCATTCCTGAGACAAGTTGGTAACTGTATAGAAGTAAGGTCCTAGTCACACATAGTCCTGTGGCCCAATTGTCCCTCAATAGGTTACTATGAATATTTTAAAAGTACATATAGTAAGTCTCTGCAGGCTCTCATACTTAATGGTTGCAATTACACATATTATTGATGTGGCGCCCCTAGGGGTATTTGCCACAAAAATAGTTATTGACACCAAATACAAATACTAGAATAGCAAGACTGCACTACCATCTCCGGCCAGAAGGGGGAGCTCCAGAGACTCCCCTTGATCTCTTCTGGTTTGAGAAAAGGACTGGCAGTTGGGTTGAGGAGCTGAAAGTGAGAGGTCGTATAACTGAACTCCTAACAGCCCTATGACGGATTATAGGCCCGTGATACCCATAGTAGGAAAAGAGGAATAGAGAAAAAGGACATCGTGAGAACCGGGTAGCAATAATTTCTACCCAGAATAGGCACAGAGACGGATACCGGATCCGTGGCTATATTCATTATATATAATACAGCAACCGGAAGGAAGTCAGGTGATATCAGCTTCACCAGGGTAAGACACAGCAACAGACACAGAGTTCAGCGGTACTCCCAGAGGGGGTAAGCCGTCAAAAAAAGGACTCGGGTTGTCCGTCAAACCAGAGCACAGAAGAGACAGATTGGGTCGGCAGCCAGTTCACAAACAGCAGCAGGGCCATACAGAAACTGCGCATAATAAGAGGTGGAAATCCTGACAGGGTCAGAGTAATTCAGAGTTCTTAAACAGACTCCGGTGACAGTATTGGTTGCAAATCCCTTTTTGTTGAAGTAAACTGGTTAAACATTTCAGCGCCTCAGTCTTTCATTTGGACAATAGCCATCAATCCAGGATCGGGGTCATCACAGCTGAGAGGACCTGCTGCCGATCAAGTAAGTGTCTGTTCCTTCATGATATCCCTTGCATTGTGCATCGCCTGAGGCCACAGCACCGGGTCAAGCCACTAGTGACATCCCCCTCAAGAGACAGACCTCATTGATCTGGTGCTGGGTACCTCGGTCTCACGGGCGTCACAACTGGCGTCACGAACAGGATGAGGCCAGCCCGTACACCGGGTATTGTGTGCTGTAATTGGAGTCTGAAACTGTGAAAATTTGGATGAAAAATCTTGGAGATTGACTTTGTTAAAGAAAATCCCGTTCCCCATTGAAAACTATTGAAAGTGACTTTTCTCCATTGGTTATAATGGGGTAAAAATGGCCGCCATCCCCTGATGTAATCATCTCATAACCGTTAGGCACAAAACTGTTAATCGAGCTACGTCATTACCCAAGCCCCAGTCTAACTGAAAAACTTCAAAATCCACCATCACAGAGCGTGCGGCAGTTAGAGGCAGCAGGGGGCGTGTCATTGTCATCCTGCTGCATAGAGGAACGAATCTACATTATCTAGACGGAAGCTGGGACCGGAGGGGTCTGGATTAACTAAGGGGGTACAGTATGTCGCAGCACGGAGACGCCGCAGCACCCGGCGACGCTAATGCAGCTGAAAGACAGAGCGTCGATAGAGAGCCTGGCAGCGCAGCAGTGCAAGGAGTGGTGCCCATCATGCCGGTGTTGATGCCATATACCCCGGGTGGCCCGTGGCTTCCAATGTATGAAGGTGAACCTAATACCCTTGACGGTTTCAGGGAAAAGATGCTGGCTCATTTTGATATGTTCCCCGTGGGTGAAGCTCAGCGTGTTAGTCTCCTGATGATGCAGTTAAGTGGCCATGCTAAGCGAGAAGTCACGGCATGGGCAACTGATCTAAAAGGTACTGTTGAACGCATATTTGCTGGATTAAAAGCTACATTTGAAACCACTGCCAGCAGCAAAGCTAAAGTACGATTCTTTAATTGCAAACAAAAAGCTAATGAGGGCGTGAGAGATTTTGCCTTAAACCTGCAGGAAGCCCTTAAATCACTTATACTGGCTGAACCCATTTTTAACACAGGAGCCGATAAACTGCTAAGAGATCAATTTATTGAGGGACTCTACACCCCTTCTCACCGGGGGCATGTGAGCATGCTTGTTTTTAAGAACCCTGAATTGACATTTGCCCAATTAAAGGAGAGCGCTATACGTCTCCAGCTGGCAGAGGCACCTCGGGATCAGGATCTCACACAACCCATGGCAGATGCACTTCAGCAACGGGGAATGCCAGTGACATCAGCTACGTCCGGTGCCAGTGATAAGTCCTTGGGGCCCATTACTAATGAGGCTCTTCAGCAAAAGCTTGACTCTTTAACTGATGTTGTTGCTTCAATGGCTAAAACCATGCAGGAGATGAGAGAACCCAAGATGGAGTTGGCAAACCGTAGAGAGGATGTTCCATGGATGAGGTCCCGGGGATACCCGACATGGAGAGGACGACCCCGTGACCGCTACCAACCAGATGGACAGCCCATTTGCTGCCGTTGCCAGCAGCCAGGCCACTTTGCACGAAATTGTGATTTAAACGGGAATCCCCTGGGAATGCGGGCCGCTTCGCAGGAATGAATTTTCAAGGCCCAACACCCTGGCACGACCCATCACCCCTATCGTGCTGGACGGAATTCCCCTCAACGCTTTGCTGGATACAGGTTCCCAGATTTCATCTATACCATATATCCTTTATAAGAGGTACTGGGCTGAGGTAGATATTGATAAAGGACCCTCTGATGTTGAACTAGATATATGGGCCAGTAATGGTAAGTTGGTACCGAAACTAGGATTCAGGGAGATGACCATAAAGATTGGTAAAGCAGAATTGAAGAAACTGGGTATAATTGTCATTGATGTTGACCGACAGAACTGTGAACCAACTGTATTGATAGGAATGAATGTGTTAGAGAACTGCTTTTCCGAAGTTATTTCTGTCTTACAACAAATTGCTGAAACTGCCCGATCCTGCCAGCAGAGAGTTCTCCGGAGGGAAATAAAAGTATTAATGTTAAGGCAACAGATAGAAGTTGCAGGTGGAGAAATCGGCAGTGTGAGGGTGAGTGATCCAACGTCTATTGTAATACAACCAAAAACAGAAATGCTGGTATGGTGTAGAGCGGCCATTGGTACTAAAGGACGAGACTATCAAGCCTTAATAGAACCAGCGTACACCGACAGCAGGCCCACTATACTCACGGCACGAGGGGTGGTCGAGGTACACCGGGGACGGGTGCCGGTATGACTTTTGAACTGTGGAGAGGAAGAGGTCACTTTGCCAAGGTACGCTACAGTGGCAAAGTTATATACTGTTGACAACAATGCCATCACAACCGTTGAGCCCTTAGAATCGACCTGTCAGGTGGAAAATAACGGCTCAGATGGAAAATTGGAGGATTGGTGCCAACAGTTAGACGTAGGTGTAGATTCAACACCTACCCATCAAAGACAAGGGGTGTATAGATTAGTGACGGAATATGAACAGGTCTTCAGTAAACACCCATTGGACTTCGGACGGAGAGAAGGGGGTGGAACATACAATCCCCACCGGTGACCATCCCCCGATAAAAGAAAGATATAGACCCATACCGCCCGCTCACTATCAATGCGCGAAGGACATGCTGAGAGAGATGAAACAGGCCGGGGTAATAAGAGATAGTTGTAGCCCTTGGGCTGCCCCTCTGGTGATTGTCAAAAAAAAGGACGGAACCATGAGAATGTGCGTAGACTACCGGCGGATTAATAACATCACCCATAACGACGCCTATCCCTTGCCTAGGATAGAAGAGTCCTTGACTGCTTTGAAATCTGCTAATTATTTTTCCACCTTAGACTTAACAAGCGGGTATTGGCAAGTCCCTGTGGCTGAGAGAGATAAAGAAAAAACGGCATTCACCACACCAATGGGTCTAAGCGAATTGAATCGCATGCCGTTTGGACTCTGCAACGCATCCGGTACTTTCCAGCGACTGATGGAATGTTGCCTCGGACACAAGAACTTCGAGACCGTCCTCCTGTACCTAGATGATGTGATCGTCTACTCAAAGACTTACGAACAGCACTTAACAGACCTGGCAGAGGTGTTCGAAGCCTTATCCAAGTATGGTATGAAAATCAAACCATCCAAATGTCACCTTCTCAAGCCAAAGGTACAATACTTAGGGCACATCGTGAGTTCGGAGGGAGTAGCACCGGATCCTGAGAAAATAACTGCCATAAGGGATTGGCCAAGACCTACCAACGCAAAAGAAGTGAGGCAATTCTTGGGATTAGTGGGTTACTATCGTAGATTTATAAAAGGATTTACCAAATTGGCAGCGCCCTTGCAAGATGCTTTGATAGGGCAGACGAAGGAACCTTCAAACTGAAACCCTCCTTTTCAGTGGAACGACAAAAGAGAAGACTCCTTTGAACAACTAAAGAAGGCACTAACCGGAGAAGAAGTTCTGGCGTACCCGGATTACCATCAACCTTTCATCCTCTACACCGATGCCAGTAATGTGGGATTGGGAGCGGTGCTGTCACAAAAGCAAGAAGGTCGGGAGAAAGTCATCGCCTTTGCAAGTAGAAAACTCCGGCCTACTGAAAGAAATTCTGAAAATTATAGCTCCTTCAAATTGGAGCTACTGGCAGTAGTTTGGGCTGTGACTGAACGTTTCAAACACTATTTGACTGGTGCAGAATTTATTGTCTATACTGACAACAATCCATTGACCCACCTAGACACGGCTAAATTAGGTGCGTTAGAACAGCGATAGATAGCCCGGTTATCTAATTACAACTTCGTGATCAAGTATCGAGCAGGTCGCAAGAATGGAAATGCCGATGCCCTATCCCGGATGCCACACTTGAGAGATGTAGAAGAAGAAATGGGGGAGCTTGAAGAAATTGAACTACCAGCCTTTCTTCAGCCCAAGGTAAAACATTGTCAGTCAAATACCTATCAGAAACAACAAGAAGTGAATTTTAATCCGTTAGCACACCATAGATGGGCTGACACCCAAGATAGCAATCCGGCTGTGAAGCTAGTGAAGGAACTATTGACTGAGCAAAGTGCATATCCCGATGAGGATGCCCCAGAAGAGACGCATCAACTCTGGAAAGAGAGAGGCAAAATGTTCCTGTATCAAGGGAAACTCTGTAGAAGATACACCAATCCGAAAACGCATGAATTGGTTTGGCAGATTATCGTGCCTAAACAAGATGTGAGGATGGTCCTCGAGGCTTACCACAATGGTGCTGGTCACTTTGGTTGGAAAAAGCTAGAAGTACTTCTGAGAGAAAGATTTTATTGGGTCGGGATGAGAAAATCAATCGAACAGTGGTGTAGAAACTGTGGCCCTTGCAACCTCAGAAGGAACGATCAAAAGAGCCAAAGAGCACCACTGCAGCCCATAATCACCAAACAACCACTTGAACTGGTAGCCATGGACCACGTGAAGTTGACACCGAGCCGGTCCGGTTACGTCTATGCCTTGACCATCGTGGATCATTATTCGCGCTTCTTGGTAGTAGTACCTGTAAAAGATCTGACTGCAAAAACAGCAGCCAAAGCGTTCCAAACGTACTTTTGTAGACCCCATGGATATCCGGGACAAGTTCTCACTGACCAGGGTACAGCCTTTGAATCAGAGATCTTCAGAGAATTTTGTAATATGTATGGTTGCAAAAAGATCCGGACGACGGCCTATCATCCGCAAACAAACGGCTTATGTGAGAAGATGAACCATATTGTGATAGACCTACTAAAGACTTTACCTGAAACGGAAAGGAATCAATGGCCAGAGAAATTGCCTGACTTGGTGGATCTGTATAATCATGTCCCGGTGAGCTCTACCAACTGCACCCCAGCTTATCTTATGCGTGCAAGACCCGGCCAATTGCCAATCGATCTAGAAATGGGAATTCTGAAACCAGACGCAGAAGTTCAAGACTCCAATTGGGATGTCGTACGGCAAAAGCAGTATCGCCAAGTGTAAGAGAGTGTGGAAAGAAGCCTCCAGCAAACCAGAGAAAGACAAGAGCGAACTTTCAACCAGAATGCTCTAGCAACTCCATTAAGACTGGGTGACCAAGTACTCAAGAGGAATCGTCGAACCAATAAACTGGATAATCAATGGGAAGCCGTACCCTACACAGTTTTACCAACAAGAATGGATAATCCTAAAATGTGTCTCATTAGCAAAAACGGAGGTTTAACATCTGTACTAGTGTCAAGAGACAATCTTAAATTATGTCCGGAAACGTTGAAAGAGCCAGACGTTGTCCAGCCAGAATCAGAAGTTATTCAACCTATACAGGTTCAACCAGTAAAGGAAAAAGAGGAGGAAATATATCACACCTGTATAGGAGACTTTCCCAAAACCCTACTAACATACCATGGTGCAGTAGTGGTTCCCATGGTGGCCTTTTATCCAACACCGAATCCAATATTAGAAGTCCCAAGACAGGAAGAGGTTGACCCCGTACTGCAAGAGGTTCCAGGTCAGGAAGAACAGATTCCTGATCAGAGTGATCCCATTCACGGTGGACTTGCCAACCCCTTAGTGGTGGAATTATCTTTAGCAGAGAGGGCAGATACTATATCCGCAGTAGACAGTAATACACCACATAAAGAGACACCGCTATTACGTAGATCCCAGCGTAGTACCCAGGGTCAATTACCGGCCAGGTATGCGGATTACCAACTATAAGACTATAGTCATTGTTATCGTTCTGTAACGTTTAAGCCCAGTACCTACAGAGACTTACCTGTATGAACTTTTTGCATATTCTTGAACTTTTTATCAGCCCAGAAACACTAAATCAAAGCTCCGGAAAGACTGCTTTGTGAACTTTGCTTCCTAGTACCTTCAAGGATAGAACTGTATTAATGGACGCTATTTGAAGTGACTTTTTACAGAATTCCATTTTTTTTGGTTTCTTTGAGTGGTTTTTGTAACTTTTCATTTTTAAGACTCTGTACATATCAATTGTTATTTCAAAATGTTATCATCCCACAGTCCCGGAGTATTGTTCTTAACTAAGGGGGGATGTGGCGCCCCTAGGGGTATTTGCCACAAAAATAGTTATTGACACCAAATACAAATACTAGAATAGCAAGACTGCACTACCATCTCCGGCCAGAAGGGGGAGCTCCAGAGACTCCCCTTGATCTATTCTGGTTTGAGAAAAGGACTGGCAGTTGGGTTGAGGAGCTGAAAGTGAGAGGTCGTATAACTGAACTCCTAACAGCCCTATGACGGATTATAGGCCCGTGATACCCATAGTAGGAAAAGAGGAATAGAGAAAAAGGACATCGTGAGAACCGGGTAGCAATAACCTCTACCCAGAATAGGCGCAGAGACGGATACCGGATCCGTGGCTATATTCATTATATATAATACAGCAACCGGAAGGAAGTGAGGTGATATCAGCTTCACCAGGGTAAGACGCAGCAACAGACACAGAGTTCAGCGGTACTCCCAGAGGGGGTAAGCTGACAAAAAAAGGACTCGGGTTGTCCGTCAAACCAGAGCACAGAAGAGACAGATTGGGTCGGCAGCCAGTTCACAAACAGCAGCAGGGCCATACAGAAACTGTGCATAATAAGAGGTGAAAATCCTGACAGGGTCAAAGTAATTCAGAGTTCTTAAACAGACTCCGGTGACAGTATTGGTTGCAAATTTTTTGTTGAAGTAAACTGGTTAAACATTTCAGCGCCTCAGTCTTTCATTTGGACAATAGCCATCGATCCAGGATCGGGGTCATCACAGCTGAGAGGACCTGCTGCCGATCAAGTAGGTGTCTGTTCCTTCATGATATCCCTTGCATTGTGCATCGCCTGAGGCCACAGCACCGGGTCAAGCCACTAGTGACATCCCCCTCAAGAGACAGACCTCATTGATCTGGTGCTGGGTACCTCGGTCTCATGGGCGTCACATTAACTTATTTACATTATCAACACATTTATATTTTAGTCCCTATACCGGGCTGGGACCTGACATCTGGTACTACGGGTGGATCTACGCAGTACAGGTATCTCTACTGAACTAGCTTGGTCTGGTGTGTTGGTTGTCGTTGGTGTGGACCCACTAGTGTCTGTGCTACAGGTAGGCCTGCATTTTACTGGTAAACTGGACAACTGTCTGCTACCTCTTAGACTCACCATGGGTCTGACAAATTCACCGCTGGCAGGGGGTGGATTCTCTTGCTCCGCAGCTGGTGTGGCATCTGCTGCTTGAGCCCGCTGGTCTTCAGTCTGGTTTTCAGGCTGCTCTTGAATCGCGTCTCTTTCTGGCACTAATAGCTGGGGAAAGGTCAAGATGGGCACAACTATGGCCTGATTCACTCTTGTCCAATTTGGAGGGAATTCGCCGAGTACTGTGCTGATCTTTTCCTCCACTTCTTCTACTAACTGATGAATGTCTTGATTTTCAATCCTCTCCTTCAATTGGTCAGGGCATGGTTTTAGATGATCCCTCGACACTGCCGCTGAGGTTTCTCCTCCATCTTTACTGATGAGGCACACCATGGTGTTATCAAAGTCAGAAGGTAAAACGGTCTATGGCTCATCCTCTCACTTATCATCTAGTTTGTGAACTTGTCTCTTCCTTTTGAGTACCTGTTCTCTGGGTGACAAGGGAACTGCAGGGGTGTGCTGATTATAATTTCTTTCCTTCCTCTGTCTTGCTTGGGACAAACTCTTCTCTACGCATTCTTGCACTTTGTGATATTGCTGCTGCCACTCTGTATCCCAGTCTGCATCTAGTGATGTCGTCTCAGGTGTTAAGACTCCCATGTCCAAGTTAATGGGTAACTTGCCAGGTTTCGCTCTCATCAGGTAGGCCAGAGTGCAGTTTGTGGAGTTTACCGGGATATGATTGTATAGATCTACCAGGTCCGGCAACTTCTCTGGCCACAGGTTTCGCTCTTCCAGGAGCAAGGTCTTCAACAGGTCAATTACCACCTGGTTCATTTTCTCGCACATGCCATTTGTCTGCGGATGGTACGGCGTCATCCTGATTTTTTTGCAGGCATACAGGTTACAGAACTCCTGGAATACTTCTGCCTCAAAGGCTGGGCCTTGGTCGGTGAGCACTTGTTCAGGGTAACCATGCGGTCGACAAAAGTGCTCTTGAAACGCTTTGGCTGCTGTCTTTGCGGTTTGGTCTTTAACAGACACGACTACCAGGAACCTTGAGTAAAGGTCCACTATGGTCAGAGCGTAGGTGTAGCCAGTCCTACTCAGAGTCAACTTCATGTGATCCAAAGCTACTAGTTCAAGCGGCTACTTTGTGATGATCGGCTGTAATGGGGCTCGCTGGCTGTTACGGTCTTTCCTGCACAGGTTGCATGGGCCACATTTTTGGCACCACCTCTCAATGGCTTTCCTCATGCCAATCCAGTAGAATCTCTCACGAAGTAGGACCTCCAGCTTCTTCCACCCAAAGTGTCCTGCTCCATCATGGTACGCCTCTAAGACCATTGGCGCAGGACTACCATTTGCCAGACCAGTTCGTGTGTGCGCGAGTTGATGTTCCTCCGACACAGCTTACCCTCATAGTTTAACAGCTTGCCCTTCTCCTTCCACAACTGTTGCATTTCCTGTGGGGCATTTGAGCCAGGGTGTGAGTCAGCTTGTGTCAGCAACTCCTTTACTAGGCAGACTGCCAGGTCGTTATCCTGCATCTCTGCCCATCCATGGTGGGGCAATGGGTTAAACGTGGACTCTTGCATGACATAGCACTTGTTCCTCATACAATGGGAGCACTGTTGTGGATTCTGTTTGTGGGCTCCCTCTGGTGGTTACTGCTGGTACTGGGTGACTTTGGTGGGTTGCGGCCTTTGGTTTCCACCTGTCCATCAGAGGCTGGGTGTTTCCTATTTTACCTGGCCTTTCTGTCATTTCCCTTGCCGGCTATCAATGTGTTCAGATGTGCTCTGTTTGGTTCCTGCCTACCTGCTCCCAGATCTTTCAGGATAAGCTAAGTGCTGATTTTCAGTTGTTTGGTTTTTGGTCCAGCTTGCTTAGAATGTCTCTATGCTAGCTGGTTGCTCTAGTGGACTGAGGTTCTCCCCATGTGCCATGAGTTGGCACATGGGTTCTTGTAATCTCAGGATGGTTTTTTTGATTAGGGTTTTTTGCTGACCGCTCAGTCCCCTTTTGTATCATTCTGCTTTCTAGTTTTCAGCGGGCCTCTATTTGCTAAAGCTATATACATCATCTCTATGTGTGTGCCTTCCTCTCATTTCACCGTCAATACATGTGGGGGGCAACTATACCTTTGGGGTTAATTCCTCTGGAGGCAAGTGAGGTCTTGTTTTCTCTGTAGTACTAGTTAGCTCTTAGGCTGGTGCGTGGCGTCTAGAACCAACGTAGGAACGCTCCCTGGCTATCTCTAGTTGCGTTTGTCAGGCGTAGGGCAGCGGTCAGCCCAGGTTCCATCACCCTAGAGCTCGTCCGATATTTGTTATACTTTGCTTGTCCTGTGCTATCCCTAGCCATTGGGGATTCATGACAGTATAGCCGGCCACAAGGTGTTAATTGTTTGGGCTGAAGCAGGAGGAAAAGAAGTGTTCAAGGAAAATTTTTTATTTTTTTTTTTCCTTCAGAGTTTTGCTGCCTAGCCCTTAATTGCTGTCTAGCTGCTTCTTACCTCCTCTTAACCCTTGAATGGCTCTGATCTTAGCTGTTTATCATGGATGTCCAGAGTTTGGCTTCCAGCCTGAGTAATCTCGCGGCAAAGGTTCAAAACATACAGGATTTCGTTGTTCACACTCCCATGTCTGAACCTAGAATTCCTATTCCAGAGTTTTTTTCTGGAGATAGATCTACCTTCCTGAATTTCAGGAACAATTGTAAATTGTTTCTCTCCTTGAAATCTCGCTCCTCTGGAGACCCTGCTCAACAGGTCAAGATTGTTATATCGTTCCTACGGGGCGACCCTCAGAATTGGGCACATTGGCACCAGGGGATCCTGCATTGCTCAGTGTGGATGCGTTTTTTCTGGCATTGGGATTGCTCTTTGAGGAACCTAACCTAGAGATTCAGGCTGAAAAGGCTTTATTAGCCCTCTCTCAGGGGCATGATGAAGCGGAAATATATTGTCAGAAATTTCGGAAATGGTCGGTGCTTACTCAGTGGAATGAGTGCGCCCTGGCTGCAAACTTCAGAAATGGTCTTTCTGAGGCAATTAAGGATGTTATGGTGGGGTTCCCTGCGCCTACAGGTCTGAATGAGTCTATGGCTATGGCCATTCAGATTGATCGGCGTTTACGGGAGCGCAAACCCGTGCACCAGTTGGCGGTGTCTTCTGAACAGGCACCTGAGACTATGCAATGTGATAGAATTCAGTCCAGAAGTGAACGGCAAAATTATAGGCAGAAAAATGGTTTGTGTTTTTATTGTGGTGATTCAGCTCATGTTATATCAGCATGCTCTAAACGCACAAAAAGGGTTGATAAATCTTTTGCCATTGATACTCTGCAGTCTAAGTTCATTTTGTCTGTGATTCTGATTTTTTCACTGTCTTCCATTTCCGTCGATGCCTATGTGGATTCAGGCGCTGCCCTGAGTCTTATGGATTGGTCATTTGCTAAACGCTGCGGTTTTAGTCTAGAGCCTCTGGAAGTTCCTATTCCTCTGAAGGGAATTGATTCTACACCACTGGCTATGAATAAACCGCAGTATTGGACACAAGTGACCATGCGCATGACTCCCGTTCATCAGGAGGTGATTCGCTTCCTTGTACTGTATAATTTACATGATGTACTAGTGCTTGGTCTGCCATGGTTACAAACTCATAATCCTGTCCTGGACTGGAAAACAATGTCTGTGCTAAGCTGGGGATGTCAGGGGGTTCATGATGATGCACCTCCGATTTCTATCGCTTCATCGACTCCTTCAGAGATCCCTGCGTTTTTGTCAGATTATAAGGATGTTTTTGAGGAGCCTAAGCTCAATTCGCTCCCTCCTCATAGAGAGTGTGACTGTGCTATAGAATTGATTCCTGGCAGTAAGTTCCCTAAGGGTCGTTTATTTAATCTGTCACTGCCAGAGCATACTGCTATGCGGAATTATATTAAGGAGTCCTTGGAAAAGGGACATATTCGTCCATCTTCGTCCCCTCTGGGAGCAGGTTTTTTTTTCGTGGCAAAAAAAGATGGTTCCCTGAGGCCTTGTATAGATTATCGTCTTCTGAATAAGATTACAGTCAAATACCAGTATCCATTGCCATTATTTACTGATTTGTTTGCTCGCATTAAGGGGGCTAGGTGGTTCACTAAAATAGATCTTCGTGGTGCGTATAATCTGGTGCGGATAAAACAGGGTGATGAGTGGAAAACCGCATTTAATATGCCTGAGGGCCATTTTGAGTATTTGGTAATGCCTTTTGGACTCTCCAATGCTCCGTCAGTCTTTCAGTCCTTTATGCACAATATTTTCCGTGAATATCTGGATAAGTTTATGATTGTGTATTTGGATGATATTTTGGTGTTTTCTGATGACTGGGAGTCTCATGTTCTACAGGTCAGGAAGGTGTTTCAGGTTTTGCGGGCCAATTCTCTGTTTGTGAAGGGCTCAAAGTGTCTCTTCGGAGTCCAGAAGATTTCTTTTTTGGGGTACATTTTTTCTCCTTCTACTATTGAGATGGATCCCGTTAAGGTTCAGGCTATTTGTGACTGGACACAACCTACATCTGTTAAGAGCCTTCAGAAGTTCTTGGGGTTTGCTAATTTTTATCGTCGGTTCATTGCTAATTTTTCCAGTATTGTTAAACCTTTGACTGATTTGACTAAAAAGGGTGCTGATGTTGCTGATTGGTCTCCTGCGGCCGTGGAGGCCTTTCGGGAACTTAAGCGCCGGTTTTCTTCTGCTCCTGTGTTGTGTCAACCAGATGTTTCACTTCCTTTTCAGGTGGAGGTTGATGCTTCCGAGATTGGAGCGGGGGCGGTTTTGTCACAGAGAAGTTCTAATGGCTCGGTGATGAAGCCATGTGCTTTCTTCTCTAGAAAATTCTCGCCCGCCGAGCGCAATTATGATGTGGGTAATCGGGAGCTTTTGGCCATGAAGTGGGCATTTGAGGAGTGGCGTCATTGGCTTGAGGGTGCTAAACATCGCGTGGTGGTCTTGACTGATCACAAGAATCTCATTTACCTTGAGTCTGCCAGGCGTTTGAATCCTAGACAGGCTCGTTGGTCATTATTTTTTTCTCGTTTCAATTTCGTGGTTTCATACCTGCCAGGTTCAAAGAATGTGAAGGCAGATGCTCTTTCCAGGAGTTTTGTGCCTGATTCTCCTGGAGACACTGGGCCTGCTGGTATCCTTAGGGATGGGGTAATATTGTCCGCCGTATCCCCACACTTGCGACGCGCATTGCAGGAGTTTCAGGTGGATAAACCGGATCGATGTCCACCAGAAAGACTGTTTGTTCCGGATGATTGGACCAGTAGAGTCATCTCCGAGGTCCATTCTTCTGTGTTGGCTGGTCATCCTGGAATATTTGGTACAAGAGATTTGGTGGCCAGGTCTTTTTGGTGGCCTTCCTTGTCTAGGGATGTGCGTACCTTTGTGCAGTCTTGTGAAGTGTGTGCTCGAGCTAAGCCTTGCTGTTCACGGGCTAGTGGGTTGTTGTTATCTTTGCCCATCCCGAAGAGGCCTTGGACGCACATTTCCATGGATTTTATTTCTGATCTCCCGGTTTCACAGAAAATGTCCGTTATCTGGGTTGTGTGTGACCGCTTTTCTAAGATGGTTCATTTGGTGCCCTTGCCTAAGTTACCCTCCTCCTCTGAGTTGGTTCCTTTGTTTTTTCAGAACGTGGTTCGTTTGCATGGGATTCCGGAGAATATCGTTTCTGACAGGGGATCCCAGTTTGTGTCTAGATTTTGGCGGACGTTTTGTGCCAAGATGGGCATTGATTTGTCTTTCTCGTCTGCATTCCATCCTCAGACGAATGGCCAGACGGAGCGAACTAATCAGACCTTGGAAACTTATTTGAGGTGTTTTGTTTCTGCTGATCAGGATGACTGGGTTGCTTTTTTGCCACTGGCCGAATTTGCTCTTAATAATCGGGCTAGTTCTGCCACGTTGGTCTCTCCTTTTTTTTGTAATTCGGGGTTTCATCCTCGTTTTTCCTCTGGTCAGGGGGAATCTTCGGATTGTCCTGGAGTGGACGTGGTGGTGGACAGGCTACATCAGATTTGGAATCAGGTGGTGGACAATTTGAAGTTATCTCAGGAGAAGACTCAGCAGTTTGCTAATCGCCGTCGCCGCGTGGGTCCCCGACTTCTTGTTGGGGACTTGGTGTGGTTGTCTTCTCGTTTTGTCCCTATGAAGGTCTCTTCTCCTAAGTTCAAGCCTCGGTTCATCGGTCCTTATAGGATCTCGGAGATTCTTAACCCTGTATCTTTTCGTTTGGATCTCCCAGCATCGTTTGCTATTCATAATGTGTTCCATCGGTCGTTGTTGCGGAGGTATGAGGTGCCCGTTGTTCCTTCGGTCGAGCCTCCTGCTCCGGTGCTGGTGGAGGGAGAATTGGAGTATGTTGTTGTAAAGATCTTGGATTCTCGTGTTTCCAGACGCAGACTCCAGTATTTGGTTAAGTGGAAGGGTTATGGTCAGGAGGATAATTCTTGGGTGGTCGCCTCCGATGTTCACGCGACTGATTTGGTCCGCGCCTTCCATAGAGCTCACCCTGATCGCCCTGGGGGTTCTCGTGAGGGTTCGGTGACCCCTCCTCAAGGGGGGGGGGTACTGTTGTGGATTCTGTTTGTGGGCTCCCTCTGGTGGTTACTGCTGGTACTGGGTGACTTTGGTGGGTTGCGGCCTTTGGTTTCCACCTGTCCATCAGAGGCTGGGTGTTTCCTATTTTACCTGGCCTTTCTGTCATTTCCCTTGCCGGCTATCAATGTGTTCAGATGTGCTCTGTTTGGTTCCTGCCTACCTGCTCCCAGATCTTTCAGGATAAGCTAAGTGCTGATTTTCAGTTGTTTGGTTTTTGGTCCAGCTTGCTTAGAATGTCTCTATGCTAGCTGGTTGCTCTAGTGGACTGAGGTTCTCCCCATGTGCCATGAGTTGGCACATGGGTTCTTGTAATCTCAGGATGGTTTTTTTGATTAGGGTTTTTTGCTGACCGCTCAGTCCCCTTTTGTATCATTCTGCTTTCTAGTTTTCAGCGGGCCTCTATTTGCTAAAGCTATATACATCATCTCTATGTGTGTGCCTTCCTCTCATTTCACCGTCAATACATGTGGGGGGCAACTATACCTTTGGGGTTAATTCCTCTGGAGGCAAGTGAGGTCTTGTTTTCTCTGTAGTACTAGTTAGCTCTTAGGCTGGTGCGTGGCGTCTAGAACCAACGTAGGTACGCTCCCTGGCTATCTCTAGTTGCGTTTGTCAGGCGTAGGGCAGCGGTCAGCCCAGGTTCAATCACCCTAGAGCTCGTCCGATATTTGTTATACTTTGCTTGTCCTGTGCTATCCCTAGCCATTGGGGATTCATGACAGAGCACTGGGCTGCCTCGTGGCAGTGGAAGACTGGTAACTCGATTTCTTCTAGCTCTTCTGGGTCTTCTCCCTTGTCTGGTAAATTGGGCATCCTGGACAGCGCATCAGCATTAGCGTTCTTATGCACGGCACGGTACTTGATGGTAAACTCATAGTTGGGCCATCCATTGCTGTTCCAATGCACCTAGCCTTGCGGTTTCCAGGTGAGTCAGCAGATTATTGTCCATGAAGACGATAAACTTCCCTGAAGCCAGGTAGTGTTTGAATAGCTCGGTCACAGCCCAGACTATGGTGAGAAACTCCAACTTCAAGGAACTATAGTTGTTGGGGTTCCTTTCAGTGGGGCGAAGCTTCCTGCTGACGTAGGCAATCACTCTCTCTCTCTCTCTGCCTTTCTGCACTTGTGACAGTACTGCTCCCAATCCCACATTGCTGGCATTCATGTAAAGTATGAATGGTTGGTCATAGTCAAGATAGGCCAGGACTTCATCTCCCATGAGAGCCAACTTCAACCGGGTGAAGGATTCTTCTATCCTGTTGTTCTACTCGAACTGAGGACTCTTGTTCTTTTGTTCTTGGACTTCTTGGGTTGGCCCACTAGAAGGTCTTGCAGGGATGGCTATCTTGGTGAAGCCCTTGATGAATCTCCGGTAGTAGACTACCAACCCGAGGAACTGCCGTATTCATGGTGTTGGGTTTTGGCCAGTCCCTGATAACAGTGACTTTGTCAGGATCTGGTGAAACGCCTTCCGCGCTTACTACGTGGCCTAGGTACTGTACCTTGGGCTTCAACAGGTGTCACTTGGATAGCTTCACTTTCAGGCCAAAGTTGGACAGGGCTGCGAACACCTCGGCCAGTCTTCATAGGTTTTGGAGAAGATGACATCAATCAGGTACAACAGAATGGTTTCAAAGTTTTTATGTCCGAAGCAGCATTCCATTAACCACTGGAATGTTCCCGGTGCATTGCAGAGTCCGAATGGCATGCAGTTGAGCTCGCAGAGGCCCATTGGTGTCGTAAACGCTGTCTTCTTTCTATCCGCCTCTGCCACAGCAATCTGCCAATACCCACTGATGAGATCTAAGGTGGAGAAATAGCAGATTTCAGGGCAGCAAATGACTCCTCAATTCGTGGTAATGGGTAGGCATCCTTATGTGGAATGTGGTTAACCTGCCTGTAGTCAACACACATCCTCATTGTACCATCTTTCTTTCTAACGAGGACTAATGGATCTGCCCATGGGCTACAACTGTCTCTGGTCACCCCAGCCTCCTTCATCTCCCGTAACATACCCTTGGCACATTGATAGTGAGCTGGAGGTACAGGCCGGTACCTTTTTTTAATGGGCGGATGATCTCTGGTGGGGATATGGTGCTCGACCCCTTTTACCTGCCCACAGTCTAGAGGGTGTTTGCTAAAGACCCGCTCATATTCTTGGACCACCCGGTAAGCCCCATGCTTTGGTGCAAAGAAGTGGAGTCAATGCCTATGTGCAGCTTCTGACAACAATCCTCCAGCTGTTCTGCAGAGTCAATGTCCTCCGCCTGGTCAGATGGGACCAAGGGTTCTACTGCCTGTATTGTGTTGTTACACGGGCTCTACCAGGGCCTGGTAGTCTTGACCCTTGAGGCCTATTGCTCCTCGACACCAGATTAACATTTCACTCCTTGGGGGTATTGCAATGGGGATTGGATCACTCACTCAGACGCTGCCGACTTCTCCACCAGACAGCTCTTCCTGTTGCCTCTGCATCAGGGCTTTGATCTCTTTTTGCAGGACACAATGCTAACAGGAACTGGTGGTCTTGGCTACCTGTTGCAATAAAACAATAACCTCACCAAGACAATTTTCTATCACATTGGTCCCTAGGGTCATCATTGGGTTATATTCTCACCGGTCAATATCTACTATCATCAGACCTTCGGCTATCAACTCTACTCGTCCCACCTTAATGGTCACCTCCTTATACCCTACTTGTGACAAAGGCTGACCATTGCTGGCGACTATTGTTAGATCATTATCTATGCCATGGGTAATATCAGAGTCAGCCCAGTACCGTTTGTAAAGAATATATGGCATGATGTTCGTCCTTCGTGGTCAAAGATGACCATTACTTCAGGGTTAGAAGAGAATTAGTAGTTATGAGTCCGGAGGTGGCTGATGAGTCTAATCCAGGCCCTGAAGGTTCGCCCACATACTTGACATAAGGAAGCAGATATAGTAGGAACACCAGATTCTACTTGTGCCTTGCGGACAGCACGCTTTCTTTTTGCGTCAAAGATTTTAATATCTTCAGCTGCACGTGATCCTGAGGTGATCCTGCCCTGCCAACCTGGACGATCCAGGGCAAGCTCTTCCCATTTATTGGTGTTGACTTCCAGGTTTTTGAGAGATACCTTAAGTGTTATGATCCGGTGGTAGGATCACCAAACTGACCTGATAGGTAAACCAGAATATTAAGACAAGCTCTGGGGATGTGGAAACTATACTGACCGCAACACTGAACCTATCCAATACACACTAAAGGCAGCCGTGGAGCGTTACCTAAAAACCTAGACGCCTCGTCACAGCCTGAGGAACTAACTACCCCTAGAGAGAAAGCCAAGCCTCACTTGCCTCAGAGAAATGACCCCAAAGTTTAGACAGCCCCCACAAATAATAACGGTGAGTTAAGGGGAAAATACAAACGTAGTAATGAAAAACAGGTTTAAGCAAATGAGGCCCGCTAAAGCTAAATAGACTGAAGATAGCAAGGGATCTGTGCATTCAGTACAAAAACTATCAAAAACTATCCACGCAGAAAATACAAGAACCCCCACACCGACTCATGATGTGAGGGGCGCACTCTGCACCCCAGAACTTCCAGCAAGCAAAAAATCACATATAAGCAAGCTGGACTGAACTCATCATATAATGAAACATATTTCCAAGAGAAAAATTAGCAAACATGAACTAGCAAGACTTAGCTTCTCCGGATGGAGACAGGTCACAAGGAAGTCCAGAGAGATCAGAACCAGTACTGAATACAACGACAGCAGGCAACAAACAAAGGTGCAGGTGGAGTTAAATAGGAACCAGCATAGCAGGAAATGAGGCAGCTGAGACTATCTCCAGACCCGCAATATCGCTAAAGGCCACCAGAGGGAGCCCAGACGGAATTCACAACAGTACCCCTACCTTGAGGAGGGGTCACCGAACCCTCACCAGAGCCCCCAGGCCGATCAGGACGAGCCGAATGAAAGGCACGAACCAAATCGGCCGCATGGACATCAGAGGCGACAACCCAGGAATTATCCTCCTGACCATAGCCCTTCCATTTAACTAAGTACTGAAGCCTTCATCTCGAAACACGAGAATCCAGGATCTTCTCCACCACATACTCCAATTCTCCCTCGACCAAGACCGGAGCAGGAGGATCAACAGAAGGAACCACAGGCACCACATATCTCCGCAACAATGACCTATGGAACACATTGTGAATGGCAAATGATGCTGGGAGGTCCAAACGAAATGACACAGGGTTGAGGATTTCCAAAATCCTATAAGGACCGATGAAACGAGGCTTGAACTTAGGAGAGGAAACTTTCATCGGAACATAACGAGAAGACAACCACACCAAATCCATACACGAAGTCGGGGACCCACACAGCGACGGCGGTTAGCAAAGCGCTGAGCCTTCTCTTGTGACAACGTCAAATTGTCCACCACGTGGTTCCAAATCTGCTGCAACCTATCCACCACAGAATCCACCCCAGGACAGTCAGAAGGCTCAACCTGACCTGAGGAAAAACGAGGATGAAAACCAGAATTGCAAAAAAAAGGCGAAACCAAAGTAGCAGAACTAGCCCGATTATTGAGGGCGAACTCAGCCAATGGCAAAAAGGTCACCCAGTCATCCTGATCAGCAGAAACAAAACATCTCAGATAAGTCTCCAAGGTCTGGTAGTACGTTCGGTTTGGCCATTTGTCTGAGGATGGAAGGCCGATGAAAAAGATAATTCAATGCCCATCTTAGCACAAAAGGACCGCCAAAATCTGGACACAAACTGGGATTCTCTATCAGACACAATATTCTCAGGAATACCATGCAAATGAACCACATTCTGAAAAAACAGTGGAACCAAATCAGAGGAGGAAGGCAGCTTAGGCAAGGGCACCAAATGGACCATTTTAGAAAAACGATCACAAACCACCCAGATAACAGACATCTTCTGAGAGACTGGAAGATCCGAAATAAAATCCATGGAAATATGTGTCCAGGGCCTCTTCGGGACAGGCAAAGGCAGAAGCAAACCACTGGCACGAGAACAGCAAGGCTTGGCCCGAGCACAAATCCCACAGGACTGCACAAAGGAATGCACATCCCGCGACAAGGAAGGCCACCAAAAGGACCTAGCCACCAAATCCCTGGTACCAAAAATCCCAGGGTGGCCTGCCAACACCGAAGAATGAACCTCGGAAATGACTTTACTGGTCCATCTATCCGGGACAAACAGTCTCTCTGGTGGACAACGATCAGGTCTATTGGCCTGAAATTCCTGCAGTACCCGTCGCAAATCAGGGGAGATGGCAGACAAAATCACCCCTTCTCTGAGGACACCAGCCGGTTCAGAAACTACCGGAGAGTCAGGCACAAAGCTTCTAGAAAGAGCATCAGCCTTCACGTTCTTCGAACCCGGAAGGTATGAAACCACGAAATTGAAACGGGAGAAAAACAGCGACCATCGAGCCTGTCTAGGATTTAGCCGCTTAGCAGACTCGAGATAAGTCAAATTCTTGTGATCAGTCAAGACCACCACACGATGTTTGGCTCCCTCAAGCCAATGTCTCCACTCCTCAAATGCCCACTTCATTGCCAACAACTCCCGATTACCAACATCATAATTCCGCTTGGCAGGCGAAAACTTTCTTGAAAAGAAAGCACATGGCCTCATCACAGAGCCATCAGAGTTTCTCTGTGACAAGACAGCCCCTGCTCCAATCTCAGAAGCATCAACCTCGACCTGGAATGGTAGAGAGACATCCGGCTGACGCAAGACAGGAGCCAAAGAGAACCGACGTTTGAGCTCCTGAAAGGCCTCCACGGCCACAGGAGACCAATTCGTCACATCAGAACCCTTCTTAGTCAAATCCGTCAAAGGTTTAACCACACTGGAAAAATCAGCGATGAAGCGACGGTAAAAATTAGCAAAACCCAAGAACTTCTGAAGACTTTTTACCGATGTAGGTTGAGTCCAGCCATGAATAGCCTGGACCTTGACTGGATCCATCTCAATGGTAGAAGGAGAAAAAATAAAGCCCAAAAAGGAAACCTTCTGGACTCCAAAGAGACATTTAGAGCCCTTCACAAACAAGGCATTGGCTCGCAGGACCCGAAATACTATCCAGACCTGCTTCACATGAGATTCCCAATCATCAGAAAAGACCAAAATATCATCCAGGTATACAATCATAAACCTATCCAGATACTCTCGGAAGATGTCGTGCATGAAGGACTGGAACACAGAAGGGGCATTAGAAAGCCCAAAAGGCATCACCAAGTACTCAAAATGGCCTTCAGGCGTATTAAATGCTGTTTTCCATTCATCGCCCTGCTTTATACGCACAAGATTATACGCTCCACGAAGATCTATCTTGGTGAACCAACTGGCCCCCCTAATCCGAGCAAACAGATCGGACAACAGTGGCAAAGGATACTGAAATTTGACCGTGATGTTATTTAGAAGGCGATAATCTATACAGGGTCTTAGAGAACCATCCTTCTTGGCCACAAAAAAGAACCCCGCACCCAAAGGGGACGAGGACGGGCGAATATGCCCCTTCTCCAAAGACTCCTTGATATAACTCCGCATAGCGGCATGTTCTGGTACAGACAAATTAAAAAGTCGTCCCTTAGGGAACTTACTACCAGGAATCAAATTTATGGCGCAATCACAATCCCTATGAGGATGTAGGGCACTGGACTTGGGCTCATCAAATACATCCTGGTAGTCTGACAAAAACTCAGGGACTTCAGAAGGAGTAGAAGAAGCAATTGACACCAAAGGAGCATCGCCATGAATCCCTTGGCAACCCCAACTTGACACAGACATTGCTTTCCAATCCAGAACTGGATTATGAGCCTTCAGCCATGGCAGACCCAACACAACAACATCATGCAAATTATGTAACACAAGAAAGCGAATCACCTTCTGATGTGCAGGAGTCATGCACATAGTCATTTGAGCCCAGTACTGAGGTTTATTCTTGGCCAATGGCGTGGCATCAATTCCTTTTAGTGGAATAGGGAATTGCAAAGGCTCCAAGACAAAACCACAGCGCCTGGCAAAAGACAAATCCATCAAATTCAGGGCGGCACCTGAATCCACAAAAGCCATAGGATGACAGAGAGCAAATTAAAGTAACAGACAAAATGAATTTAGGTTGTACAGTACCAATGGTGACAGACCTAGCGAAGTTTTTTGTGCGCTTAGAACAATCTGAGATAACATGAGCAGAATCACCACAGTAAAAGCACAACCCATTCTGACGTCTGTGATTTTGCCGTTCAATTCTGGTCAGAATCCTGTCGCATTGCATAGACTCAGGCTTCTGCTCAGAAAATACCGCCAGATGGTGCACTGGTTTGCGCTCCCGCAAACGCCGATCAATCTGAATGGCCAAAGACATTGACTCACTCAGACCCGCAGGCGTGGGGAACCCCACCATAACATCCTTAATGGCTTCAGAAAGACCCTTTCTGAAAATCGCTGCCAGGGCACACTCATTCCATTGAGTGAGCACAGACCATTTCCTAAACTTCTGACAGTAAACCTCTGCTTCATCCTGACCCTGACACAAAGCCAGCAAGATTTTCTCTGCCTGATCCACAGAATTAGGTTCATCATAAAGCAAACCCAGCGCCAGAAAAAACGCATCTACATTAAGCAATGCAGGATCTCCTGGCGCCAGGGCGAATGCCCAGTCTTGAGGGTCGCCACGCAACAAAGAAATAACAATTTTAACTTGCTGAACCGGATCACCAGAGGAACGAGGTCTCAGAGAAAGAAATAATTTGCAATTATTTTTAAAGTTCAAAAACCTAGATCTGTCTCCGGAGAACAACTCAGGAATAGGTATCTTAGGCTCTGACATAGGACTGCGAACTACATAATCCTGAATGCCTTGTACTCTAGCAGTGAGATGATCCACACTAGAAGACAGACTCTGAAGGTCCATAGCTGCAGCTGAATTCTGAACCACCCAGAGATTAAGGAGAGGAGAGAGGCAAGACACACTGCAGAGAAAAAAAAAAATGAACTCAGGATTTCTCTTATCCCTCTTTTGCGATGCATTAACTCTTTACTGGCCTGCTGTACTGTTATGATCCGGTGGTAGGATCACCAAACTGACCTGATAGGTAAACCAGAATATTAGGACGAGCTCTGGGGATGTGGAAACTATACTGACCGCAACACTGAACCTATCCAATACACACTAAAGGCAGCCGTGGAGCGTTACCTAAAAACCTAGACGCCTCGTCACAGCCTGAGGAACTAACTAACCCTAGAGAGAAAGCCAAGCCTCATTTGCCTCAGAGAAATGACCCCAAAGTTTAGACAGCCCCCACAAATAATAACGGTGAGTTAAGGGGAAAATACAAACGTAGTAATGAAAAACAGGTTTAAGCAAATGAGGTCTGCTAAAGCTAAATAGACTGAAGATAGCAAGGGATTTGTGCGGTCAGTACAAAAACTATCAAAAACTATCAAAAACTATCCACGCAGAAAATACAAGAACCCCCACACCGACTCACGATGTGAGGGGCGCACTCTGCACCCCAGAACTTCCAGCAAGCAAAAAATCACATATAAGCAAGCTGGACTGAACTCATCATATAATGAAACATATTTCCAAGAGAAAAATGAGCAAACATGAACTAGCAAGACTTAGCTTCTCCGGATGGAGACAGGTCACAAGGAAGTCCAGAGAGATCAGAACCAGTACTGAATACAATGACAGCAGGCAACAAACAAAGGTGCAGGTGGAGTTAAATAGGAACCAGCATAGCAGGAAATGAGGCAGCTGAGACCATCTCCAGACCCACAAAATCGCTAAAGGCCACCAGAGGGAGCCCAGACGGAATTCACAACACTTAAGGCAGTCTTTATAGCGCTTCTTCTGCCCCCCAACTGATCGCTTTCCATGGCACAGTTCTCCGTACAGCAGTTGTTTTGGTAGTCGGGTGTCAGGCATTCTGACCACATGTCCAGCCCACCAGGCTTAGACTTTCAGCAGTAGAGTGTAAACGCTGCAGAGCCCAGTTTGTTCCAGAATTGCCATGTCCGGGACATTGTCTTGCCACCTGATGTGGAGGAGTCTGCGGAGGCAACTCATGTTAAAATGATTAAGCTGTTTAGCATGCCGGCTGTAGACTGTCCAGGTCTCGCTAGCATAGAGAAGTGTGGTGAGGACCACCGCGCAGTAGACCTTCAGCTTGGTGGTAAGGCTGAGTCCCCTTCATTTCCAGATGTTCTTATGCAGTCTCCCAAAAGCGGCACTGGCTTTGGCAATTCTGTTATTAACCTCAGCGTCTATGGTTACTTCACAGGAAAGTGTGCTGCTTAAGTAGGTGAAGTTATCGACTGCTTTGAGGTTTTGCTCCTTCACCGTGATATGTGACTCCTTGTATAGTTTCCCTGGAACAGGTTGATACATCACTTCAGTTTTTCTAATGTTGATTTCGAGCCTGCAACAGTTTTGCGAAAAACAGTCCATTTCATGCTGCATCTGCTGTTCCGTGCTAGCGTTAAGTGCACAGTCATCAGCAAATAATTCACGGATAACAGTCTCATGCACTTTCGTAACCGCCTTTCCCCAGGGAAATGTTAACCGATCAGGGAACCCAGTTCATGTCCGATCTGATGGAAAGCCTCTGCAAGAAAATACAAGTGCAGCATTTTGTGGCCAGCACCTATCATCCCCAAACCAACGGACTCTGCGATCATTTTAACGGAACATGCTCAAAATGCTGGTGGAGACTGAAGGGAGAGACTGGGAGCAGTACCTCCCCCATCTGTTTGCCCACAGAGAGGTACCTCAGGCGTCTACAGGATTCTCCCCCTTTGAACTGGTTTATGGGAGGAGTGTCAGGGGGCCACTTGATTTGATTTAGGACTGTTGGGAGGTCGACCCCAAAACTACGGGAGTCTCAGTGGTTGAATATGTACTGCAGCTCAGAGAAAGGATGCAAAAACTGAGCAACCTGGCCCATGAGAACATGACCTAGGCCCAAGTCAACCAGATGGTCTGGTACGACCGTAATGCCAGACTGAGGGCCTGCAAGGAGGGGCAGAATGTTTGGGTGTTGGTCCCTATGTTACAGAATAAATTACAGGCCGCATGGGAGGGACCATACACTGTACACAAGCGGCTAAATGATGTTAATTATGTGGTGACCCTAGATGAACATGCAATGCATCAGAAAGTATTTCATGTGAATATGTTGAAGGCTCATCATGACAGGGAGACCTGTGTCTTACCTGTCTGTAGCCTGCCTGAAGAGGAGGAGGCTGATCTGTTACTAGATGTGGGGGCTGGGACTCAGTACATGGAGTCCCTGGAGTCAGCAGAGTTTAAGCCTGAGCTATCTGACAGTCAGAGGTCTGAGCTGATGGGGGCACTCAGTGAGCTCACCGAAGTCTTCACAGGGGAGCCTGGGAGGATGCACTTAGCAGCTCACCATGTGGACACTGGTACTAATCCCCCCAGTACAGCAGTCTGCATACCGGGTGTCAGCAGAGGTGAAGGCACACATGAGGGAACAGGTAGAGGAGATGCTGAACCTCAATGTAATACAAAAATCCCAGAGTGCCTGGGCCTTGCCTGTGGTTCTTGTCCCAAAAAAGGACCGTACTACCCAGTTCTGTGTAGACTACAGGAAATTAAATGTACTGACTACATGTGAGGTCTACCCCATGCCGAGGATAGCCGAGCTGTTAGAGCAGCTTGCTAAAGCGTCGTACCTCACCATCATTGACTTAAGTAGGGGATATTGGCAGATACCCCTGACCAGAGACGCTCAGGAGAGGTCTGGCTTTATAACGCCATTCAGGCTGTTTGAGTTTCTGGTGATGCCATTTGGTATGAAGAATGCCCATACCATCTTCCAGAGGTTGGTCAATCACTTATTGGAAGGATGTGATGGTTTTTCTCGATGACACAGCCATTTTTAGTAATTCTTGGGAGGAACAGCTCGTACATCTTTCTCAGGTGTTGCAAAGGCTTAAAACTGCAGGTCTTACTGTTAAGCCAGGGAAGTGTCAGGTAGCCATGTGAGAAGTACAACACCTAGGACACCGGGTGGGGGGAGGACTGCTAAAATCTGAGCCAGGGAAGGTAGAAGCCATTACAGCCTGGCCCACCCCACAAACCAAGAAGCAAGTACTGTCCTTCTTGGGTACGGCTGGATACTATAAGAGGTTTGTAGCAAACAACAGTGCTCTGGCCAAACCGTTAACTGATCTGACCAGGAGGAAACTTCCCAAAATTGTCTCCTGGAGTCCTCAGTGTGAAGAATCATTCTCTGCCCTAAAGTCAGCATTGGTTAGTTCACCCGTCCTTCAGGCCCCAGATTTCACTCGCAGGGTTGTAGTGCAGACAGATGCCAGCACCTATGGGCTAGGTGCGGTTCTCAGCCAGATGAACCAGCAAGGTGAGGAGCACCTAATTCTTTACCTATGCAGGAAACCCCTGCCTAGAGAAGTGGCTTATGCCACCATTGAAAAGGAATGTTTGGCAATTGTGTGGGCTCTGCAGAAGCTGCAGCCATACCTCTATGGGTGCAACTTCACCGTGATAACAGATCATAACCCACTGAGTTGGCTCAACAGAGTAGTTGGGGACAACGGGAAATTGCTTAGATGGAGTCAACAATATTATTTCACAATTCAGCATAAGAAAGGAATCGATCATGGCAATGCTGATGGCCTATCTCGCCAAGGTGGGGCGGAACCAGATATGTGCTCGGGAGCTGACCTGTACAGTAAGTCAACCCCCATGCACGTTCATAAGGAGGGAGGTGTAGTGAAATATGTATAAATATATACATGTGCAGTGAACTATGTACACCATGTTCCAAATTATTATGCAAATTACATTTTTCTCAGATTTTCCTAAATGGTCGGTGCAAATGACAGTCAGTCTAATAAAAGTCATCACCCATTAGAGTATACATCAAATTTTATTGAAGAAACCTCCCAATGATAACAATATAATCTTCAAAATGAATAAAAACTAAAAATGCACTGTTCCAAATTATTAGGCACAGTAGAATTTCTAAACATTTGATATGTTTTAAAGAACTGAAAATGCTCATTTGTGGAATTTGCAGCATTAGGAGGTCACATTCAGTGAACAAAAAAGCTATTTAACGCCAAAACATCCTAAGAGGCCAAGTTACATGTTAACATAGGAACCTTTCTTTGATATCACCTTCACAATTCTTGCATCCATTGAACTTGTGAGTTTTTGGAGAGTTTCTGCTTGTATTTCTTTGCATGAAGTCAGAATAGCCTCCCAGAGCTGCTGTTTTGATGTGAACTGCCTCCCACCCTCATAGATCTTTTGCTTGATGATACTCCAAAGGTTCTCTATATGGTTGAGCTTAGGGGAAGATGGTGGCCACACCATGAGTTTATCTCCTTTTGTGCCCATAGCAGCCAATGACTCAGAGGGATTCTTTGCAGCATGAGATGGTGCATTGTCATGCATGAAGATGATTTCGCTCCTGAAGGCATGTTTCTGCTTTTTATACCATGGAAGAAAGTTGTCAGTCAGAAACTCTATATACTTTGCAGAGGTCATTTTCACACCTTCAGGAACCTTAAAGGGCCCTACCAGCTGTTTCCCCATGATTCCGGCCCAAAACATGACTCCTCCACATCCACTACTCCATCCCCCTGGACCATCCAGGGCTGCTAGACACTCATCAGTAAACAAGACTGTTTGAAAATTAGTCTTCATGTATGTCTGGGCCCACTGCAACATGTTTCTGCTTGTGAACACTGTTTAGGGGTGGCCGAATAGTAGGTTTATGCACCACAGCAAGCCTTTGAAGGATCCTACACCTTGAGGTTCGAGGGACTCCAGAGGCTCCAGTAGCTTCAAATAACTGTTTGCTGCTTTGTAATGGTATTTTGGCAGCTGCTCTCTTAATCCAATGAATTTTTCTGGCAGAAACCTTCCTCATTATGCCTTTATCTGCATGAACTCTGTCTGTGCTCTGTTTTAGTCACAAATCTCTTCACAGTATGATGATCACTCTTAAGTTGTCATTAAAAAAATCTAATGTTTTCATACCTTGTCCAAGGCATTGCACTATTTAATGCTTTTCAGGAGCAGAGAGATTCTTTTTATATCCCATATTGCTTGAAACCTGTGGCCTGCTTAATAATGTGGAACATAATTTTTAAATAGTTTTCCTTAAATTGGAAACACCTGAAAAACTAATTATCACATGTGTTTAAGATTTATTTCAGTGATACACTGAGTCCTGAGACACAATACCATCCACGAGTTTATTTAAAAAACAAAACAATTAAATCCATATGACACTTAAATCCAATTTGCATAATAATTTGGAACACAGTGTATAGGTTTATTGTGTGACTAATAATAATTTAACATCTGTCTTGAAGGCTGCAGGTCTCACCCAGGAGTTAATATGTATTATCCTGAGACAGCAGACTTCTGTCTCCAATCTCGCTAGGGGGCCTAAAAAGGACCAGGAAGGAGAGGAAGCGCTTCACACCTTCGGCTCTTTGGAAGAGAGATGTCAATTACAGCCTGACACTATCTGTGGGAACTTTACACTAAGAATTTCAGAGAAAATAATATATTAATTGGGGGCGCAGTAGTAGTAATATTTCCTGGACTCATTGCCCGTGTGTTCGGTGAGTGGTGGCAGAGTGTATGAGAGGGTAAGTGGCCTGGGTCGGCGTGTGATTTATGCTCCCATTACAGCATAGGACAGAGATTGAATGCTGGACAGAGAGGGGAGATAGATTAACCCTTGCAGGCACAACCCCAAGTCGTGTGCTGAGAGCAGGTAAGTGACAAATTGGTGGCAGCACGGTGGGATCCGTGACAATTGGTTGCAGCAGTGTCAGATCATTATATAGGCCGCGGGAAATATCAAAGTCAGCCCAGTACCGTTTGTAAAGAATATATGGCATAGTCGTCACCTGAAAGCCAGTGTCCAGTAAAGCGTTCATCGGGATGCCATTAATCACGATGGCAGGATCGGCCGTCCTCCCACATACTTGTCTCACCCGCTTTGTGGGCCTGGTCATCTTTCTCCCAGGGGTTGGCCCTCTGCCCCAGGGGTTGCTCGTTTAAATGGTAGAATCTTGCAATGTGCCCCGTCTTGTTGCAGCGGCAACAGATGGGTCGTCCGTCCTCATCGTAGCGATCACTGTCTCTCCCTCTGGTCAGTGGGATTCTCTTCTGCCGTCGCCACGGGACGTCATCTGGGCTGGAGGCCAGCTGAATCTTCTCCTTTGAGAACACTTGCATGGACTGCTTGGTTTTGGTTAGTGCAGCCACACTTTTGGTCAGCTACTGGACCTGGAGACGTAGGTCTGCAGAGGAGTTATTATCTAGGGTCTGCGCATCGGCCTCAATGAGGGTCTGGGGAAAGGATGCCGCCTCCTGTTGGTATGTAATTGCTGGGTGCCTAGGTAGCATGATGGCCCTGGAATTTGGTTAACGCAACACCCAGATGGCCCTAGCTTTAAAATGCTCAAAGTCCAGATCAGGGTGTCAGGACTCTGAACATTTTTTACCTTTTGTGCATTACTGCCCTTTTCCAAGATGGTGTCTTTGGTCTCATGTGCACTGTGTCTTCCTGCTATAAAACTCCACCCCAGCCTTCAGTCTGTGCTAGAGTATTCTGCCTTGCATCCAGCTCCTGACCTCTGATTACTCCCTGGCTATATACCTGCTCCTGTGAACCTGTGTGGTGATCCTGCTACTCTGCTCTGAGTTCCTGCTGCATACACCAGTTCCAGTAATCCTCCTTCATCTGCTGCTCGTATTTACTGCATTTGCTGGACATGTAAGCGTTTCCTGCTCTGCAAAAACCTGAGACTATTAACCAGGCCTCCCTGGTTGAGCTAAGATATTATTTCAACTGCCTTATAAGCTTATCTATCTGTGCTTGGAGACAAGGATTTATTCGTGTCAAGTATCCTCAGGAATAATTGTGCTTCATAGACTTCCTGCGTGATTGCATTTTCCTCTGAAGTTTCCTATAGACTGCTAAGCTGCGTTTAATATTTACACCAAGTGTTGTGGACTTGAGTTTCTCTCTGCACCTGTTTGAATCACCATGTGATAATATAGACTTTACAACTTATAAAACTGTGTCCTGTAGTTGTCTTGTTCCACGCAAAGAGTCTCTTGAGTTATCCCCTATAATTATTACACAGGGTTTTGTAGGGCCATGATGCGCAGCTGTGTCCTGTGGGTGTTGAACAGGAGTCCCTCAATAAACTGCTCTTTTAGCAATCTATCCTCATCTTGCACACTGTCGGGGTCAACCTGCTTAATGGCCCGCAGTGCCTCCTGAAGATTAAGAGCATAGTCCCCCATACTGTCCTGCACCCTTTGTTTGCACCCAAAGAATCTCATTTTAATCTCTGCTGCAGTGCGGGTGTCTGGCCCAGATTTCCTTAACAGTTCTTTTATCAGTGTCCAGCCAGGACCTAACCTGCCTCTGGGCCGCTCCAGTTAACTGGCCAGTAAGGATGCTGACTTTTTGACTATCAGACAGGGGGTACACTTCAAACAAACTACATAGTCTCTCCTTGAAATCGCTTAGGGTGCGTGACTCCCCTGAGTACTGTGGTAACCAGGCCGCTCCTGGTATGTATGGCATTGATAGTGGCACTATGGGGGCTGCGGCTGCCACTGGATCTCCACCCGGGTTGGATATTTTTCTCCCCCCTAGTAACCTCAGCCAGGCTCTGGGTTTCGCTACCGTAGTAAGCGGCTGTTCCACAGGCGGGATGGATTGAGCTCCTGAGGATGTCCATATCGGGGCCTCTTGCTCCCTTGCTGACTTCCGAGCGCATGGCAGAGCTTCCTTTCACGCCCTTTCTTGGGCTCCACCCACGACAACACACCGCTTCTGCTTCCCGCACACTGCGCAGCTTGATAATTGCGGTTACTAAACAGTTCTATAAAGTTAAGGCACAGAGGACCTGGTGATACCGGGCTATGAAATCCTGTTCGTGAAGCCAGAATGGAGCACCCGCTAGGGCCGTGGGGTACTTGGGCCTGTTCCTACAGTTCTTCGGGGGGTTGTCATGGCAGCTGTGACCCGGTCCGTGGCCCTGGGCATCCAATAAAAATGATGAGGGAAAGTTTGTAAGGGATTTAACGTGACGCCACCTGCGGTGTTCGGCAATGAGTGGCCGATGCTGCCTAAGGAGACCGCTGTTTAGGATCCACCTATCCAGGTGGGTTCGGATGCCTTCCTTCTGCGCTGTTCTCTTAGGTTCTTGCTGCCTGAATCTCTGCACAAGTCCCTCTCCTGCGTGTTGCTTCTAACCTGTATGGCAGACAGCGTGAGCCTATCACGAGCAATGCCTTTTCCCTGGCAGCCCTGGGCTCTTGGTCTGCTGTGGTGCCTCTGGGTGTTCGGTGTGGCCAGGGAGCTTGCAGTTCCCTGCCTTCCAGATTCGGTTTTCAGGGCGTACAGCACCCACACAGCCAAGGACTCTGGCATAATGTTTTGTCAGCGCTCAGCTCTGGGGTGAGCTTGGTCACAGCTCCACTCCCAAGGCTCTCCTCGACTTCTCTCCTCTCTTACTCAGACTAGACTAACCCTGCCTCCAGGCAAGAACTTATAGGGAAGCTCCCCTGAAACTAGGTGTTAGAGCTGCCCCTTCTGGTCTGGAGTGAGGAAAAGTGTTGGATGCTGATCTTACCTGGTAAGGGGACCCCTCCTTGCTTCCAGGTATGACATCACCCCCTGTGAGGGAGGCAATGCCATTGTGGCAACTGGACTCCTGGAGTGCCACATACGGATATCTGACTGCACCACAATTTGAGGTTAATTTACCAGCCCCAATTACATTTCAATATTGAAATGCATCCCAGAGGTCTTTTATGATCTTATAGGGGACACTAGATGAAAAAAAATTAAAAGGCAGGAAAAAAAAAAATAAAGTAGCAGCTGTCAATCCATATCGTAGTTACCAGCCCTCCCCTCCCCCCCACACACCACACACAAAAAAGTCTTCAGTATATAAAGATAATTGTTAAGCAAAGGGAAACTAAATTTTAAACAAAATTTTAAAAAATGTAAAAATGTGAAAAGCAGGCATGTTTTTCCTTTTTTTTTTACCACTGATAACGACCAAAACATTATAAAAGAGAGTGTGAAAATATCATAAAATAATAGGTCCCACAAATTACAAAAAAAATGCAAAAAGTATTGGCATATCCAAATGAGAACATATTTTACAGCTCTTTAAATCACATGTATGAAAAAAAAGTGTGCCTGGTCAGAAACTGATTTCTCTGGAAAAATGAACATGGTGATTGGTTCAGACATATTTTTTTCTTTTCAACAATCTTGATAAGCAAGGGATAAATTACAGTAGGAGTGGTTTGTGACTAATACTGACAAGAAATATCTGATTTTTATCATTTCTGACCTTTTTATGGTTTGGAACAAGTTAAAGTGTAGATTTTCTAAGTGTCTCTGTGATTTAGTGTGACTTTTATTGCATATCAGTTGAGGCTGCAATCTTCTAGGTCTTCTTCAGCTGAAACGTGAGATCAGTGAAGAGGTGAATCATTAATTTACAATGTCTTGACGTACGTGAATTGTTCTTCCTGCTCCATGTCGCAATGATGTCACTTATAGGAAACCGATCAACTGGGTCCTCACAAATAAATGGTTACCCATACCTCCGTATAGTTACTAAAACTTTGCTGATCTAAATCTATCATGATTAGTGTTGAGTAGGGTTGAGCGAAACGGGTCGATCATTTTCAAAAGTCGCCGACTTTTGGCTAAGTCGGCGTCTCATGAAACCCGATCCGACCCCTGTGCTTGTCGGCCATGCGGTACGCGACTTTCGCGCCAAAGTCGCGTTTCAATGACGCGAAAAGCGCCATTTCTCAGCCAATGAAGGTGAACGCAGAGTGTGGGCAGCGTGATGACATAGATCCTGGTCCCCACCATCTTAGAGAAGGGCATTGCAGTGATTGGCTTGCTGTCTGCGGCGTCACAGGGGCTATAAAGGGGCGTTCCCGCCGACCGCCATCTTACTGCTGCTGATCTGAGCTTAGGGACAGGTTGCTGCCGCTTCATCAGAAGCAGGGAGAGCGTTAGGCAGGGTCCACTAACCACCAAACCGCTTGTGCTGCAGCGATTTCCACTGTCCAACACCACCTTCGGTGTGCAGGGACTGTGGAAGCTATTTTTTTTTTTTTTTCCCCTCAGCGCTGTAGCTCATTGGGCTGCCCTAGAAGGCTCCGTGATAGCTGTATTGCTGTGTGTACGCCACTGTGGAAACCAACTGCTTTTTTCAAAGCACATATCCTCTTGTTCCTTCCTTTCTGCACAGCTATCTTTTTTGTTTGTCCACACTTTTTATTTAATTTGTGCATCAGTCCACTCCTATTGCTGCCTGCCATACCTGGCTTACATTACTGCAGGGAGATAGTAATTGTAGGACAGTTTTTTTTTTTTTTTTGTTTTTTTTTTGTGGGAGATTAAGATTGGCATTTCTGCTACAGTGCCATCCCTGTGTGTGCCATCTCTCACTGAGTGGGCCATAGAAAGCCTATTTATTTTTTCCGTGATTTGTGTTCTAAAATCTACCTCAACACAAAAACACTACATCAATCAGTGGGAGAAAAATATTGGCCTCAGTCAGGGCTTGTGTGCCACTGCTGTGTGTGCTATCTCTCATTCAGTGGGCTATAGCAAGCCTATTTTTTTTTTTTTTTTTTTTTTTTTATATTATTTGGTTTCTAATTCTCCCTGAAAAAAAAAAAAAAAACCTAAAAAAACAGTGGGAGAATAATATTGCCCTTTCAGCTTGTGTGCCAGTCTTGACTCCTGGGTGTGCCACCTCTCTCCCTCTCATTCAGTGGGCCATAGAAAGCCTATTTATTTTTTTTTTAAATATTATTGGGTTTCTAAAGTCTCCCTGAAAAAACAAAAAATACATAAAAAAACAGTGGGAGAGTAATATTGCCCTTTCAGCTTGTGTGCCAGTCTTGACTCCTGGGTGTGCCTCCTCTCTCCCTTTCATTCAGTGGGCCATAGAAAGCCTATTTATTTTTTCCGTGATTTGTGTTCTAAAATCTACCTCAACACAAAAACACTACATCAATCAGTGGGAGAAAAATATTGGCCTCAGTCAGGGCTTGTGTGCCACTGCTGTGTGTGCTATCTCTCATTCAGTGGGCTATAGCAAGCCTATTTTTTTTTTTTTTTTTTTTTTAATATTATTTGGTTTCTAAAGTCTCCCTGAAAAAAAAAAAAAACCTAAAAAAACAGTGGGAGAGTAATATTGCCCTTTCAGCTTGTGTGCCAGTCTTGACTCCTGGGTGTGCCACCTCTCTCCCTCTCATTCAGTGGGCCATAGAAAGCCTATTTATTTTTTTTTTTAAATATTATTGGGTTTCTAAAGTCTCCCTGAAAAAACAAAAAATACATAAAAAAACAGTGGGAGAGTAATATTGCCCTTTCAGCTTGTGTGCCAGTCTTGACTCCTGGGTGTGCCACCTCTCTCCCTTTCATTCAGTGGGCCATAGAAAGCCTATTTATTTTTTTTTTTTAATATTATTTGGTTTCTAATTCTCCCTGAAAAAAAAAAAAAAAACCTAAAAAAACAGTGGGAGAATAATATTGCCCTTTCAGCTTGTGTGCCAGTCTTGACTCCTGGGTGTGCCACCTCTCTCCCTCTCATTCAGTGGGCCATAGAAAGCCTATTTATTTTTTTTTTTAAATATTATTGGGTTTCTAAAGTCTCCCTGAAAAAACAAAAAATACATAAAAAAACAGTGGGAGAGTAATATTGCCCTTTCAGCTTGTGTGCCAGTCTTGACTCCTGGGTGTGCCTCCTCTCTCCCTTTCATTCAGTGGGCCATAGAAAGCCTATTTATTTTTTCCGTGATTTGTGTTCTAAAATCTACCTCAACACAAAAACACTACATCAATCAGTGGGAGAAAAATATTGGCCTCAGTCAGGGCTTGTGTGCCACTGCTGTGTGTGCTATCTCTCATTCAGTGGGCTATAGCAAGCCAATTTTTTTTTTTTTTTTTTTTTTTTTTAATATTATTTGGTTTCTAAAGTCTCCCTGAAAAAAAAAAAAAACCTAAAAAAACAGTGGGAGAGTAATATTGCCCTTTCAGCTTGTGTGCCAGTCTTGACTCCTGGGTGTGCCACCTCTCTCCCTCTCATTCAGTGGGCCATAGAAAGCCTATTTATTTTTTTTTTTAAATATTATTGGGTTTCTAAAGTCTCCCTGAAAAAACAAAAAATACATAAAAAAACAGTGGGAGAGTAATATTGCCCTTTCAGCTTGTGTGCCAGTCTTGACTCCTGGGTGTGCCACCTCTCTCCCTTTCATTCAGTGGGCCATAGAAAGCCTATTTATTTTTTCCGTGATTTGTGTTCTAAATTCTACCTCAACACAAAAACACTACATCAATCAGTGGGAGAAAAATATTGGCCTCAGTCAGGGCTTGTGTGCCACTGCTGTGTGTGCTATCTCTCATTCAGTGGGCTATAGCAAGCCTATTTTTTTTTTTATTTTTTTTTTAATATTATTTGGTTTCTAAAGTCTCCCTGAAAAAAAAAAAAAACCTAAAAAAACAGTGGGAGACTAATATTGCCCTTTCAGCTTGTGTGCCAGTCTTGACTCCTGGGTGTGCCACCTCTCTCCCTCTCATTCAGTGGGCCATAGAAAGCCTATTTATTTTTTTTTTTTTAATATTATTTGGTTTCTAATTCTCCCTGAAAAAAAAAAAAAAAACCTAAAAAAACAGTGGGAGAATAATATTGCCCTTTCAGCTTGTGTGCCAGTCTTGACTCCTGGGTGTGCCACCTCTCTCCCTCTCATTCAGTGGGCCATAGAAAGCCTATTTATTTTTTTTTTTAAATATTATTGGGTTTCTAAAGTCTCCCTGAAAAAACAAAAAATACATAAAAAAACAGTGGGAGAGTAATATTGCCCTTTCAGCTTGTGTGCCAGTCTTGACTCCTGGGTGTGCCACCTCTCTCCCTCTCATTCAGTGGGCCATAGAAAGCCTATTTATTTATTTTTTTTTAATATTATTTGGTTTCTAATTCTCCCTGAAAAAAAAAAAAAAAACCTAAAAAAACAGTGGGAGAATAATATTGCCCTTTCAGCTTGTGTGCCAGTCTTGACTCCTGGGTGTGCCACCTCTCTCCCTCTCATTCAGTGGGCCATAGAAAGCCTATTTATTTTTTTTTTTAAATATTATTGGGTTTCTAAAGTCTCCCTGAAAAAACAAAAAATACATAAAAAAACAGTGGGAGAGTAATATTGCCCTTTCAGCTTGTGTGCCAGTCTTGACTCCTGGGTGTGCCACCTCTCTCCCTTTCATTCAGTGGGCCATAGAAAGCCTATTTATTTTTTGGTTTTTTTAATATTATTTGGTTTCTAAAGTCTCCCTGAAAAAAACAAAAAAAACATAAAAAACAGTGGGAGAGTAATATTGCCCTTTCAGCTTGTGCGCCAGTCTTGACTCCTGGTTGTGCCACCTCTCTCTCTCTAATTGTGGGCCATAGAAAGCCTTTTTTTTTTTTTTTTTTAATATTATTTGGTTTCTAAAGTCTCCCTGAAAATAAAAAAAAAAAAAACATAAAAAAACAGTGGGAGAGTAATATTGCCCTTTCAGCTTGTGTGCCAGTCTTGACTCCTGGGTGTGCCACCTCTGTCCCTCTCATTCAGTGGGCCATAGAAAGCCTTGTTTTTTTTTTTTTTTTTTAATATTATTTGGTTTCTAAAGTCTCCCTGAAAATAAAAAAAAAAAATACATAAAAAAACAGTGGGAGAGTAATATTGCCATTTCAGCTTGTGTGCCAGTCTTGACTCCTGGGTGTGCCACCTCTGTCCCTCTCATTCAGTGGGCCATAGAAAGCCTTGTTTTTTTTTTTTTTTTTTAATATTATTTGGTTTCTAAAGTCTCCCTGAAAATAAAAAAAAAAAAAACATAAAAAAACAGTGGGAGAGTAATATTGCCCTTTCAGCTTGTGTGCCAGTCTTGACTCCTGGGTGTGCCACCTCTGTCCCTCTCATTCAGTGGGCCATAGAAAGCCTTGTTTTTTTTTTTTTTTTTAATATTATTTGGTTTCTAAAGTCTCCCTGAAAATAAAAAAAAAATACATAAAAAAACAGTGGGAGAGTAATATTGCCATTTCAGCTTGTGTGCCAGTCTTGACTCCTGGGTGTGCCACCTCTCTCTCTAATTGTGGGCCATAGAAAGCCTTTTTATTTTTTTCCTTCATTTGTGTTTTAAAATCAACCTCAACACAAAAACACTACATCAATCAGTGGGAGAAAAATATTGGCCTCAGTCAGGGCTTGTGTGCCACTCCTGTGCGTGCCATCTCTCATTCAGTGGGCCATAGAAAGCCTTGTTTTTTTGTTTTTTTTTAAATATTATTTGGTTTCTAAAGTCTCACAGAGAAAAAAAAAAAAAAAAATTAGGTGGGAGATTAATATTGACATTAGTGCTTGAGTGACAGTCCTGCGTGTGTGTCATCTCTGTGATTTGGTGTCACAGAAAACAGAGTGTGTAACATTGTGCCTGATTTTCCTTGTGGTCTCACCAACCTGTTAAGGGATATTGAAATCATACTGAAGTTATAGCTCACCGTGTAAGTTGTTTGACAGCAACAAATAAAGTTAGTTTGGTTACGATTTTTAAACAATGAGGAAGTCTGGTGCAAGAGGTCGTCGTGGGCGTTCATTGTCAGCTGGTAATGATGGTAGTGGTAGTGGAGCATCAGGTGGTCGTGGGGATAAAAATATTCCACCTAAGTCTGGAGCTGTGGAGCCAGTTTCGTCGTCAGGCTACACAAGGCCTCGAACGCTCTCTTTTCTGGGAGTAGGAAAACCGCTTTTAAAGGCGGAGCAGCAACAGCAAGTTTTGGCTTACATTGCAGACTCAGCCTCTAGCTCTTTTGCCTCCTCTTCCGAAACTGGTAAATGTAAAAGCAGCGCGTCGCTTGTGGATGTTCACGGTCAGGGACAAGTCGCTTCCTTGTCCTCCTCAGCAAAAACTACAACAAGAGAGAAGGATGCAGCAGGCGACACAACGGGTCACTCCATGGAGCTCTTTACACATACCGTCCCTGGCTTAGAAAGTGAAACATTTAACAGGCCATGCCCATTACAAGTAGATTCTGACATGGAGTGCACTGATGCACAGCCACAGCCAGAGTACTATGCTGCTCCTTTGACTCAGACCACCACATTGCCCTCTCAGGGTACAGATCCACAATCAGACCCTGATGAGACTATGTTGCCCCGCCACGAACGCTATACCACCGACCGACACAGTGACACAGACGAAGTTGCACACGAGCTCGAAGAGGAGGTAATAGATGACCCAGTTATTGACCCCGATTGGCAGCCATTGGGGGAACAGGGTGCAGGCGGCAGTAGTTCAGAAGCGGAGGTGGAGGAGGGGCCGCAGCAGGCATCAACATCGCAACAGGTTCCATCTGCCGGGCCCGTATCTGGCCCAAAACGCGTGTCAAAGCCAAAACCTGTTGGAGGACAGCGTGGCCATCCGGTTAAAGCTCAGTCTGCAATCCCTGAAAAGGGATCCGAGTCTAGGAAGAGTGCAGTCTGGCATTTTTTTAAACAACATCCAACTGATCAGCGCAAAGTCATCTGTCAAAAATGTTCAACTAGCTTAAGCAGAGGTCAGAATCTGAAAAGTCTAAATACTAGTTGCATGCATAGACACTTAACCACCATGCATTTTCAAGCCTGGACTAACTACCAAACGTCCCTTAAGGTTGTAGCACCCTCGGCCAATGAAGCTAGTCAGCAACGCAACATCCCTTCCGTCACTGTAAGGCCACCATTTTCCGCACCACCGGCAGTATCTGTGCAGGTTTCTTTGCCAGCCAAAAGCAGTCAGGGTCAGGGAATCAACAGTTTAGTAGGAGGAAATATTGCATCTAGGGCACCGGCGGAAACAATACCGTCTCCAACCGTCTCTCAGTCTGCCATGTACACCGGCACACCCGAAAGTTCCACGATCTCCTGCTCTCCAGTCCAGCTCACCCTACATGAGACTCTGGTTAGAAAAAGGAAGTACTTATCCTCGCATCCGCGTACACAGGGTTTTAACGCCCACATAGCTAGACTAATCTCGTTAGAGATGATGCCCTACCGTTTAGTTGAAAGCGAAGCTTTTAAAGCCCTGATGGAGTACGCTGAACCACGATACGAGCTACCTAGTCGACACTTTTTTTCCAGAAAAGCCATCCCAGCCCTGCACCAGCATGTTAAACAGCGCATCGTCCATGCACTTAGGCAATCTGTGAGTACAAAGGTGCACCTGACTACAGATGCATGGACCAGTAGGCATGGCCAGGGACGTTATGTGTCCATCACGGCACACTGGGTGAATGTGGTGGATGCAGGGTCCACAGGCGACATCAATTTAGGGACAGTTGTGCCTAGCCCACGGTCTAGGAAACAGTTGGCTGTAGGCGTTCGCACCCCCTCCTCCTCCTCCTCGTCCTCCTGCAGAAGCTACAGCTCTTCCACAGAACGCAGTCGGCCAACCACTCCATCGGCAGATGACACTGTTGCACACCAGTTGTCCCATTATGGGCCAGCTACTGCCAAGCGTCAGCAGGCTGTATTGGCTATGAAGTGTTTGGGCGACAACAGACACACCGCGGAAGTTCTGTCCGAGTTCTTGCAACAAGAAACGCAGTCGTGGCTGGGCACAGTAGATCTTGAGGCAGGCAAGGTAGTGAGTGATAACGGAAGGAATTTCATGGCTGCCATCTCCCTTTCCCAACTGAAACACATTCCTTGCCTGGCTCACACCTTAAACCTGGTGGTGCAGTGCTTATTGAAAACTTATCCTGGGTTCTCCGACCTGCTCCTCAAAGTGCGTGCACTTTGCTCACATATCCGACGTTCGCCTGTACACGCCAGCCGTATGCAGACCTATCAGCGGTCTTTGAACCTTCCCCAGCATCGCCTAATCATAGACGTTGCAACAAGGTGGAACTCAACACTGCACATGCTTCAGAGACTGTGCGAACAGAGGCGTGCTGTTATTTATTTGTGGGAGGATACACGGGCAGGCAGTAGGATGGCAGACATGGAGTTGTCAGGTGTGCAGTGGTCGAAGATACAAGACATGTGTCAAGTCCTTCAGTGTTTTGAGGAATGCACACGGCTGGTTAGTGCAGACAACGCCGTAATAAGCATGAGCATCCCCCTAATGCGTCTGCTGATGCAAAGTTTGACGCACATAAAGGAGCAGGCGTCTGCACCAGAGGAAGAGGGAAGCCTTGATGACAGTCAGCCATTGTCTGGTCAGGGCAGTGTACAGGACGAGGTAGCGGGCGAAGAGGAGGTGGAGGACGAGGAGGATGATGGGGATGAGTATATTTTTAATGCGGAAACTTTCACGGGGGCACAGGAAATTGGTTGCGTGTCACGGCCGGGTTCTGGTTTTTTGAGGGACACAAGTGACGTAGATTTGCCTGCAACTGCCCCTCAACCAATCACAACCGGAGATTTGACAACTGGAACTTTGGCCCACATGGCGGATTATGCCTTACGTATCCTAAAAAGGGACACACGCATTACGAAAATGATGAACGATGACGATTACTGGTTGGCCTGCCTCCTTGATCCACGCTATAAAGGCAAATTGCAAAATATTATGCCACATGAGAACTTGGAACTAATATTAGCAACCAAACAATCAACTCTTGTTGACCGTTTGCTTCAGGCATTCCCAGCACACAGCGCACGTGATCGTTCTCACACGAGCTCCAGGGGGCAGCAGACTAGGAGTGTTAGGGGTGCACACATCAGAAGTGGCGTTGGACAGAGGGGTTTTCTGACCAGGTTGTGGAGTGATTTTGCTATGACCGCAGACAGGACAGGTACTGCTGCATCAATTGAAAGTGACAGGAGACAACATTTGTCCAGTATGGTTACTAACTATTTTTCATCCCTTATCGATGTTCTCCCTCAACCGTCATTCCCATTTGATTACTGGGCCTCCAAATTAGACACCTGGCCAGAATTGGCAGAATATGCATTGCAGGAGCTTGCTTGCCCGGCAGCAAGTGTCCTATCAGAAAGAGTATTCAGTGCTGCAGGTTCAATATTAACCGAAAAAAGGACTCGTCTGGCTACCCAAAATGTTGACGATCTAACATTCATTAAAATGAACCACAACTGGATTTCGAAATCTTTTGCCCCACCTTGCCCGGCCGACACCTAGCTTTCCTATGAAAAGCTCTTGCCTGTGAATTACTTTTCTAATGTCTAATTTGCTGCAGCTGATTGTACAGCATACGACATGTTTACACCTCCCTAAATGGCAAAACTCCCCACACGGGGCCGTGGTATCGCGACTTGGCGCAAGCACCCGTGAGACTGCTGTTTGTCTGAAGAGGTGGGTGTGCTCGCTTTTGGTTGACGGCATTGCTACTGGGTCCCTCATAGTACAATGTAGTGTCTCTGGCGGTGGTGGTGCGCACCCAACGTCAGACACACCGTTGTAACATGAGGGGCCCTGGGGCGGTCCCGCCGGCCTCAAGAGAGTTCCCCCCTACCCCAGCTCAAAATGTGCTCTACCACGTGCAAAATTATGTCGCACAGCTCCACCAATCTTTAGTCTATTCGCTGACATCATTCAATGTCTGGCACTGACAATACAAATTTGTAGACATCTATGATGCAACTTAAAGTAGTCTGTGTCTGTGTCCTATATTGGCACCATTAAATAGTTACTGCCAAATTACTATGTCAGAAACTCAGTAGATGAGCCCACCCCTGTACCTAAGTATGCCACCTTTTTTTTTTGTTTTGGTTGTTTTGCGAGACATTAACATCTATTTATATTTTGGGAGTACTGGGACAGACACTCCTTGCACTACTCCTCCACTCACCACCAAGCTGCCTGTGTATCCATGTAACCGCTGTAAAACTGCCATGAGCCTATTGTTTGTTATTTTAGGCCTTTGATAGCCTGTCTGCGGTCCCTACTTTAAATACTCCTCCACTGACCACCAAGCTGCCTGCCCGTGTATCCATGTAACCGCTGTGAAACTGCCATGAGCCTATTGTTTGTTATGTTAGGCCTTTGATAGCCTGTCTGCGGTCCCTACTTTAAATACTCCTCCACTGACCAGACCACTGCTGCCCGTGTACCCCTGGAACCAATTATAAAGTGCCTACAGCCAGCCCATTTTCTTATGTTAGGCCTTTGAAGCCTGTCTGCGGTCCCTACTTTAAATACTCCTCCACTCACCACCACCAAGCTGCCTGCCCGTGTATCCATGTAACCGCTGTGAAACTGCCATGAGCCTATTGTTTGTTATTTTAGGCCTTTGATAGCCTGTCTGCGGTCCCTACTTTAAATACTCCTCCACTCACCACCAAGCTGCCTGTGTATCCATGTAACCGCTGTAAAACTGCCATGAGCCTATTGTTTGTTATTTTAGGCCTTTGATAGCCTGTCTGCGGTCCCTACTTTAAATACTCCTCCACTGACCACCAAGCTGCCTGCCCGTGTATCCATGTAACCGCTGTGAAACTGCCATGAGCCTATTGTTTGTTATGTTAGGCCTTTGATAGCCTGTCTGCGGTCCCTACTTTAAATACTCCTCCACTGACCAGACCACTGCTGCCCGTGTACCCCTGGAACCAATTATAAAGTGCCTACAGCCAGCCCATTTTCTTATGTTAGGCCTTTGAAGCCTGTCTGCGGTCCCTACTTTAAATACTCCTCCACTGACCAGACCACTGCTGCCCGTGTACCCCTGGAACCAATTATAAAGTGCCTACAGCCAGCCCATTTTCTTATGTTAGGCCTTTGAAGCCTGTCTGCGGTCCCTACTTTAAATACTCCTCCACTCACCACCACCAAGCTGCCTGCCCGTGTATCCATGTAACCGCTGTGAAACTGCCATGAGCCTATTGTTTGTTATGTTAGGCCTTTGATAGCCTGTCTGCGGTCCCTACTTTAAATACTCCTCCACTGACCAGACCACTGCTGCCCGTGTACCCCTGGAACCAATTATAAAGTGCCTACAGCCAGCCCATTTTCTTATGTTAGGCCTTTGAAGCCTGTCTGCGGTCCCTACTTTAAATACTCCTCCACTGACCAGACCACTGCTGCCCGTGTACCCCTGGAACCAATTATAAAGTGCCTACAGCCAGCCCATTTTCTTATGTTAGGCCTTTGAAGCCTGTCTGCGGTCCCTACTTTAAATACTCCTCCACTGACCAGACCACTGCTGCCCGTGTACCCCTGGAACCAATTATAAAGTGCCTACAGCCAGCCCATTTTCTTATGTTAGGCCTTTGAAGCCTGTCTGCGGTCCCTACTTTAAATACTCCTCCACTCACCACCACCAAGCTGCCTGCCCGTGTATCCATGTAACCGCTGTGAAACTGCCATGAGCCTATTGTTTGTTATGTTAGGCCTTTGATAGCCTGTCTGCGGTCCCTACTTTAAATACTCCTCCACTGACCAGACCACTGCTGCCCGTGTACCCCTGGAACCAATTATAAAGTGCCTACAGCCAGCCCATTTTCTTATGTTAGGCCTTTGAAGCCTGTCTGCGGTCCCTACTTTAAATACTCCTCCACTGACCAGACCACTGCTGCCCGTGTACCCCTGGAACCAATTATAAAGTGCCTACAGCCAGCCCATTTTCTTATGTTAGGCCTTTGAAGCCTGTCTGCGGTCCCTACTTTAAATACTCCTCCACTCACCACCACCAAGCTGCCTGCCCGTGTATCCATGTAACCGCTGTGAAACTGCCATGAGCCTATTGTTTGTTATGTTAGGCCTTTGATAGCCTGTCTGCGGTCCCTACTTTAAATACTCCTCCACTGACCAGACCACTGCTGCCCGTGTACCCCTGGAACCAATTATAAAGTGCCTACAGCCAGCCCATTTTCTTATGTTAGGCCTTTGAAGCCTGTCTGCGGTCCCTACTTTAAATACTCCTCCACTGACCAGACCACTGCTGCCCGTGTACCCCTGGAACCAATTATAAAGTGCCTACAGCCAGCCCATTTTCTTATGTTAGGCCTTTGAAGCCTGTCTGCGGTCCCTACTTTAAATACTCCTCCACTCACCACCACCAAGCTGCCTGCCCGTGTATCCATGTAACCGCTGTGAAACTGCCATGAGCCTATTGTTTGTTATGTTAGGCCTTTGATAGCCTGTCTGCGGTCCCTACTTTAAATACTCCTCCACTGACCAGACCACTGCTGCCCGTGTACCCCTGGAACCAATTATAAAGTGCCTACAGCCAGCCCATTTTCTTATGTTAGGCCTTTGAAGCCTGTCTGCGGTCCCTACTTTAAATACTCCTCCACTCACCACCACCAAGCTGCCTGCCCGTGTATCCATGTAACCGCTGTGAAACTGCCATGAGCCTATTGTTTGTTATTTTAGGCCTTTGATAGCCTGTCTGCGGTCCCTACTTTAAATACTCCTCCACTGACCACCAAGCTGCCTGCCCGTGTATCCATGTAACCGCTGTGAAACTGCCATGAGCCTATTGTTTGTTATGTTAGGCCTTTGATAGCCTGTCTGCGGTCCCTACTTTAAATACTCCTCCACTCACCACCACCAAGCTGCCTGCCCGTGTATCCATGTAACCGCTGTAAAACTGCCATGAGCCTATTGTTTGTTATTTTAGGCCTTTGATAGCCTGTCTGCGGCCCCTACTTGCAATACTCCTCCACTGAGCACAATGCTGCCTGGAGTGCCTGCCTGTGTATCCATGTAACCGATGTAAAACTGCCATGACTGCCTACTGTTTGTTATTTTAGGCCTTTGATAGCCTGTCTGCAGCCCCTACTTGCAATACTCCTCCACTGACCACACCAATGCTGCCCGTGTACCCCTGGAACCTATTTAAAAGTTCATAGAGCCTAGTTATATATTTTATTTACTATTAATAAGGCCATGATGGACTACGCTGTACCACGCTACAAGCTAACCAGTCGACACTTCTTTTGCGAGAAAAGCCATCCCAACCCTCCACCAGCATGTAGAAGACCGCATTGTCCATGCACTCTGGCAATCTGTGAGTACAAAGGTGCACCTGACAACAGACGCATGGACCTGTAGGCATGGCCACGGAAGATTACGTGTCCATTACGGCGCAATGGGTTAATGTGGTGGATGCATGGTCCACAGGGGACAGCCTACTAAGTCTGTCTGCAGTCCCTAATTCAAATTGTCCTCCACTGTCTAAATCGGAACTTCCACCTTCTGGCTTTCGGCCTATAGTATCAGAAATTAAACTGCATTTGGCCTTCAACTTTGGTTAGGGCCTACTAACGGCTTCTGCCCCTCCCTGGTGTTGCCCTCAACTAAATAAAGCTGAGCTTCAACCTTCTGCTCCAAATTACCATTTTGAAAAATGCAATAGGCTTTTCAGGCCTACTAAAGGAGTCTGTCTGTGTGCCCCTGCCTGGTGTTGTCCTCAACTAAATAAAGCTGAGCTTCAACCTTCCGGCTCTCATTAAGTGGTTTTAAAAAAAAAATGGTGGTTAGGGCCTACTAACGGCTTCTGCCCCTCCCTGGTGTTGTCCTCAACTAAATAAAGCTGAGCTTCAACCTTCCGGCTCTCATTATGTGGTTTTAAAAAAAAAAATGGTGGTTAGGGCCTACTAACGGCTTCTGCCCCTCCCTGGTGTTGTCCTCAACTAAATAAAGCTGAGCTTCAACCTTCCGGCTCTCATTATGTGGTTTTAAAAAAAAAAATGGTGGTTAGGGCCTACTAACGGCTTCTGCCCCTCCCTGGTGTTGTCCTCAACTAAATAAAGCTGAGCTTCAACCTTCCGGCTCTCATTATGTGGTTTTAAAAAAAAAAATGGTGGTTAGGGCCTACTAACGGCTTCTGCCCCTCCCTGGTGTTGTCCTCAACTAAATAAAGCTGAGCTTCAACCTTCCGGCTCTCATTATGTGGTTTTAAAAAAAAAAATGGTGGTTAGGGCCTACTAACGGCTTCTGCCCCTCCCTGGTGTTGTCCTCAACTAAATAAAGCTGAGCTTCAACCTTCCGGCTCTCATTATGTGGTTTTAAAAAAAAAAATGGTGGTTAGGGCCTACTAACGGCTTCTGCCCCTCCCTGGTGTTGTCCTCAACTAAATAAAGCTGAGCTTCAACCTTCCGGCTCTCATTAAGTGGTTTTAAAAAAAAAATGGTGGTTAGGGCCTACTAACGGCTTCTGCCCCTCCCTGGTGTTGTCCTCAACTAAATAAAGCTGAGCTTCAACCTTCCGGCTCTCATTATGTGGTTTTAAAAAAAAAAATGGTGGTTAGGGCCTACTAACGGCTTCTGCCCCTCCCTGGTGTTGTCCTCAACTAAATAAAGCTGAGCTTCAACCTTCCGGCTCTCATTATGTGGTTTTAAAAAAAAAAATGGTGGTTAGGGCCTACTAACGGCTTCTGCCCCTCCCTGGTGTTGTCCTCAACTAAATAAAGCTGAGCTTCAACCTTCCGGCTCTCATTAAGTGGTTTTAAAAAAAAAATGGTGGTTAGGGCCTACTAACGGCTTCTGCCCCTCCCTGGTGTTGTCCTCAACTAAAAAAAGCTGAGCTTCAACCTTCCGGCTCTCATTATGTGGTTTTAAAAAAAAAATGGTGGTTAGGGCCTACTAACGGCTTCTGCCCCTCCCTGGTGTTGTCCTCAACTAAATAAAGCTGAGCTTCAACCTTCCGGCTCTCATTATGTGGTTTTAAAAAAAAAAATGGTGGTTAGGGCCTACTAACGGCTTCTGCCCCTCCCTGGTGTTGTCCTCAACTAAATAAAGCTGAGCTTCAACCTTCCGGCTCTCATTATGTGGTTTTAAAAAAAAAAATGGTGGTTAGGGCCTACTAACGGCTTCTGCCCCTCCCTGGTGTTGTCCTCAACTAAATAAAGCTGAGCTTCAACCTTCCGGCTCTCATTAAGTGGTTTTAAAAAAAAAATGGTGGTTAGGGCCTACTAACGGCTTCTGCCCCTCCCTGGTGTTGCCCTCAACTAAATAAAGCTGAGCTTCAACCTTCTGCTCCAAATTACCATTTTAAAAAATGCAATAGGCTTTTCCGGCCTACTAAAGGTGTCTGCCCCTCCCTGGTGTTGTCCTCAACTGAACAAAGCTGAGCTTCCACATTCTGGCTTTCGCCCTATACTATCAGATATTAAACTGCATTTGGCCTACTAGTGTGGTTAGGCCCTTGAAACAGTGTCTGCTGCTCTTGGGTTTGCTACTCCACTGAACAAAGCAATGCCGCCTGTTTAGTCCTGTTACCAATTTTGAACTGCATGTAGCCTACTTTATTCTTTGGCCCTATATCTGTTTCCTCCTCATCCTGCCCATTGCCCAGCCACTGCTAAATGAGTCTGCTGGTACATTGACCTAGACCACTACATTCCCCTTGTACTCTACACAGCCAGAATCTGTCCCTGCTGAAAGTAAGGTTCCCCTTCCCGCATGTTATACCACCTTACACAGGGACAAAGAGGAAGGTGCAGATGAAAGTGCAGGTTCCTTCATCAGGTGGGGGGGCATACTCGTTGGCGACGTCACTGGCACAGGGCCCCTCAGAGTACGCAAAAGTGTCGCTGCTGGTGGGAGGCGCCCCCGCCATGCAAACACACCGCCGTACTTTGAGGGGCCCTGTGCCAGTGGCAATGCGAACGAGTGGGCCCCCCCCCTGCTTGCTCAGGATCACAGCACTTGCAACTTTTAAATACTTACCTTTCCCTGCAACACCGCCGTGACGTAGTCCGCATTTCCTGGGCCCACGAAAAACTTGAGCCAGCCCTACTCCCCCCACAACTTTCCCCCAATTCCCTATGCCCAACTATTATTATACAGTTAATTAAGATTGGCAAGCTTCAGAAACAAGAATGGATGTTTTTGGCATTAAAATGGGCACTGTAGGTGTTTTCCTGGCCTCCACTCACTGCCGACTATGCTTCCCCATTGACTTGCATTGGGTTTCGTGTTTCGGTCGATCCCCGACTTTTAGCGATAATCGGCCGACTGCACTCGACTCGACTCTGGACAAAATCGGGTTTCCCAAAACCCTACTCGATCTTAAAAAAATGAAAGTCGCTCAACCCTAGTGTTGAGCATTCCGATGCTGCAAGTATCGGGTATCGGCCGATACTTGCTGTATCGGAATTCCGATACCGGGATTCCGATACTCTTGTGGTATCGGGTATCGGGTATCGCAACAACATTAATGTTAAAATGTGTAAAAGAGAGAATTAAAATAAAAAATATCGCTATACTCACCTCTCCGACGCAGCCGGGACTTCAGCGAGGGAACCGGCAGCGTTGTTTGTTTAAAATTCGCGCTATTACTTGGTTACGTGAATTCCCGGCTTGTGATTGGTCAGGTCGGCCACGTTGCCGGGACGCGGACCAATCACAGCAAGCCGTGACGAAATTACGTCACGGCTTGCTGTGATTGGTCCGCGTCCCGGCAATATGGCCGCCCTGACCAATCACAAGCCGTGACGTCACGGGAGGCTGGACACGCGCCCATTTTAAAATGACCGTGTCCAGCCTCCCGGCTTGTGATTGGTTGACCGCGGCGCAACCAATCACAAGCCGTGACGTCACGGGAGGCTGGACACGCGCCCATTTTAAAATGAGCGCGTCCAGCCTCCCGGCTTGTGATTGGTTGACCGCGGCGCAACCAATCACAAGCCGTGACGTCACGGGAGGCTGGACACGCGCCCATTTTAAAATGAGCGCGTGTCCAGCCTCCCGTGACGTCACGGCTTGTGATTGGTCAGGGCGGCCATATTGCCGGGACGCGGACCAATCACAGCAAGCCGTGACGTAATTTCGTCACGGCTTGCTGTGATTGGTCCGCGTCCCGGCAACATGGCCGACCTGACCAATCACAAGCCGGGAATTCACGTAACCAAGTAATAGCGCGAATTTTAAACAAACAACGCTGCCGGTTCCCTCGCTGAAGTCCCGGCTGCGTCGGAGAGGTGAGGATAGCGATATTTTTTATTTTAATTCTTTCTTTTACACATTTATATGGTTCCCAGGGCCTGAAGGAGAGTTTCCTCTCCTTCAGACCCTGGGAACCATCAGGGATACCGTCCGATACATGAGTCCCATTGACTTGTATTGGTATCGGGTATCGGTATCGGATTGGATCCGATACTTTGCCGGTATCGGCCGATACTTTCCGATACCGATACTTTCAAGTATCGGACGGTATCGCTCAACACTAATCATGATTAGTGTTGAGCATTCCGATACCGCAAGTATCGGGTATCGGCCGATACTTGCGGGTATCGGAATTCCGATACCGAGATCCGATACTTTTGTGGTATCAGGTATCGGTATCGAAACAACATTAATGTGTAAAAGAAAGAATTAAAATAAAAAATATTGATATACTCACCTCTCCGACGCAGCATGGACCTTACCGAGGGAACCGGCAGCGTTCTTTGCTTAAAATGCGCGCGTTTACTGCCTTCCGTGACGTCACGGCTTGTGATTGGTCGCGTGCCGCCCATGTGGCCAATTCTAGGCATTCAGGATTTGAAAATTACGTTACGGCTTGTGATTGGTTGCGTCGCAGTCACATGGGCGACGCGACCAATCACAAGCCGTGATGTCACGGGAGGCAGGAAACGCGCGCATTTTAAAATTACGTCATGGCTTGTGATTGGTTGCGTGCCGCCCATATGACCGCGACGCGACCAATAACAGAAGCCGTGACGTAATTTTCAGGTCCTGAATGCAGAATTAGGCATTCAGGACCTGAAATTACGTCACGGCTTGCTGTGATTGGTCGCGTCGCGGTCACATGGGCGGCACGCAACCAATCACAAGCCGTGACGTCACGGAAGGCAGTAAACGCGCACATTTTAAGCAAAGAACGCTGCCGGTTCCCTCTGTAAGGTCCAGGCTGCGTCGGAGAGGTGAGTATAGCAATATTTTTTATTTTAATTCTTTCTTTTACACATTAATATGGATCCCAGGGCCTGAAGGAGAGTTTCCTCTCCTTCAGACCCTGGGAACCATCAGGGATACCGTCCGATACTTGAGTCCCATTGACTTGTATTGGTATCGGGTATCGGTATCGGATTAGATCTGATACTTTGCCGGTATCGGCCGATACTTTCCGATACTGATACTTTCAAGTATCGGACGGTATCGCTCAACACTAATCATGATTGATTCTGTAGAATTGGAAGGTGGTGATACAACAAAAAACGTGTCTTTCCAGACGGCAGCATGTTTATTTATCTTGTGGAGACACTCAATCTCCGCAAGATAAATATCACCGTTCAATGTATAGGATGTGGTGATTCCGCACATTTCATGAACACATGCGGAATCACCTGCGTACAATAGACGGCAGCGCTTTGGACAGAGCGGCCATGTGCTATGTCCAAAGCGCTGCCGATTACTGACCATGGGGACATAGCCCTTAGACAGCCTGTTTGCTTGTCCCTGCTGTCCGATACTTAGAAGTTCAGTAGGCTATCCCACTTTGATTGACTTCTATCTATGCAGAGTTATGCAGAGAACACTATCAATCATTGTACCCACCCACCGGACTTCAATGCGTAGAAAGAGCAAGGATTTAAATGAATAAAATACAAATAATACTAAATATTTTCCCCAAAATATCTTTCTGTTGATCTCCTCCTTCTCTCTAATATATTGCCTGCAGATCAGACACGTTCTTTTAGCACTGAAATGGAGATTGCACGAAAGACATTGTGTCAGTTAATAATGAATAAACCCAAAGCCTAACCCTAGAAATAAGTCTAACCCTAGAAATAAGCCTAACCCTAGAAATAAGTCTATCCTCAGAAATAAGTCTAACCATAGAAATAAGTCTAACCCTAGAAATAAGTGTAAACAAACACAACCAACAGCACCAGAATGCTGGGATGCACGCTCCAAAGTTCAAGGATCCAAATTGAACGATACTCACAAGTATAGAAAAGGAAGCAGCATCTGTTCCAGGTGAAAAGGTTATCAAAAAAAGTCTTTATTCTGCCATAGAAACATACAACGTTTCGGCCATGTTGGCCTTTGTCAAGTACTTGACAAAGGCCAACATGGCCGAAACGTTGTATGTTTCTATGGCAGAATAAAGACTTTTTTTGATAACCTTTTCACCTGGAACGGATGCTGCTTCCTTTTCTAACCCTAGAAATAAGTCTAACCCTAGAAATAAGCCTAACTCTATAAATAAGCCTATCCCTAAAAATAAGTCTAACCCTAGAAATAAGCCTAACTCTATAAATAAGCCTATCCCTAGAAATAAGTCTAACCCTAATATAAGGCTAACCCTAGAAATAAGGCTAACCCTAGAAATAAGGCTAACCCTAGAAATAAGTCTAACCATAGAAATAAGTCTAACCCTAGAAATAATTCTAACCATACAAATAAGCCTAACCCTAGAAATAAGCCTAACCCTAGAAATAAGTCTATCCTTAGAAATAAGTCTAACATAGAAATAAGTCTAACCCTAGAAATAAGTCTAACCCGAGAAATAAGCCTAACTCTATAAATAAGCCTATCCCTAGAAATAAGCCTATCCCTAGAAATAAGCCTAACCCTAAAATAAACCTAACCCTAGAAATAAGCCTCTCCCTAGAAATAAGCCTAACCCTAGAAGTAAGTCTAAACGTACAAATAAGGCTAACCCTAGAAATAAGCCTCTCCCTAGAAATAAGCCTAACCCTAGAAATACGTCTATCCTTAGAAATAAGTCTAACCCTAGAAATAAGTCTAACCCTAGAAATAAGCCTAACTCTATAAATAAGCCTATCCCTAGAAATAAGCCTAACCCTAAAATAAGCCTAACCCTAGAAATAAGCCTCTCCCCTAGAAATAAGCCTCTCCCTAGAAATAAGCCTAACGCTAGAGAAAAGTCTAACCGTACAAATAAGGCTAACCCTAGAAATAAGCCTAACCCTAGAAATAAGTCTATCCTTAGAAATAAACTCAGTAAACAATTGCTGATAGCCAGCCCAAAGGTCAAATTTAAATCTAGTATAGCAAAGCACCTTAAATTATTTATTGATGAAACATGATAAAATCTACAAATTTTATTATACCTCGGTTAAAACCATGACACAACTACAGCAGATAGACACATATAACACATAACCGTGCTCTCTACTCTGGCCCTGCGATGGGGCTTCTATGTCACACACTGCCTGACAGCGGAGGTTGGCACCCTAAACATAGAAACGAGACTGGCGCCCCCACTCGTCGGCGGCTGACCCTAGTACTCCTGCATATGGCCCTAGATAAAGTGCTTCACGCTCACACTCACATGTAGCCGACAAGAAAATGATAGAACATTAATAGAGGAGCTATTTATATTGCACATATGGGGCTCCTTTTTGCAGGGTGAGAGACACGGACTAAGACAATAAGTGAAAAATCAAAAAGAAAATGTGCTCGTGCTCAAAAAAGAGAAAGCTTCTCACTCAATCTGAACCCTGTTGATGTTAATCCTGCCTAGCTGTGGAGGTTGGCACCCTACTGTGCAGCGGATATGGCGCCCCCACTCGAACGACGGCTCACCCTAAATTTGCCCTAATGATAATGGGCTATTAGGAAAAAATGCCGTCATACCGTGCTATTACACCATAGGCAGGACAAAAATTCAACAATTCAAAAACCGTGACCCTCGACCGAGGACTTCACAGCCATAATAACAGTTGTATGGGTAGGGAATGAGAAGCGATACTTATCAAAAGTAGATAGACTGTACGCCTCTACGCGTTTCACCAAAGCGGATCGTCAGGAGGCCATGATGTATAGATGCTCATGGCCTCCTGACGATCCGCTTTGGTGAAACGCGTAGAGGCGTACAGTCTATCTACTTTTGATAAGTATCGCTTCTCATTCCCTACCCATACAACTGTTATTATGGCTGTGAAGTCCTCGGTCGAGGGTCACGGTTTTTGAATTGTTGAATTTTTGTCCTGCCTATGGTGTAATAGCACGGTATGACGGCATTTTTTCCTAATAGCCCATTATCATTAGGGCAAATTTAGGGTGAGCCGTCGTTCGAGTGGGGGCGCCATATCCGCTGCACAGTAGGGTGCCAACCTCCACAGCTAGGCAGGATTAACATCAACAGGGTTCAGATTGAGTGAGAAGCTTTCTCTTTTTTGAGCACGAGCACATTTTCTTTTTGATTTTTCACTTATTGTCTTAGTCCGTGTCTCTCACCCTGCAAAAAGGAGCCCCATATGTGCAATATAAATAGCTCCTCTATTAATGTTCTATCATTTTCTTGTCGGCTACATGTGAGTGTGAGCGTGAAGCACTTTATCTAGGGCCATATGCAGGAGTACTAGGGTCAGCCGCCGACGAGTGGGGGCGCCAGTCTCGTTTCTATGTTTAGGGTGCCAACCTCCGCTGTCAGGCAGTGTGTGACATAGAAGCCCCATCGCAGGGCCAGAGTAGAGAGCACGGTTATGTGTTATATGTGTCTATCTGCTGTAGTTGTGTCATGGTTTTAACCGAGGTATAATAAAATTTGTAGATTTTATCATGTTTCATCAATAAATAATTTAAGGTGCTTTGCTATACTATCCTTAGAAATAAGTCTAACCCTAGAAATAAGTCTAACCCTAGAAATCAGCCTAACTCCATAAATAAGTCTATCCCTAGAAATAAAGCCTAACCCTAAAATAAGCCTAACCCTAGAAATAAGGCTAACCCTAGAAATAAGTCTAACCGTACAAATAAGGCTAACCCTAGAAATAAGCCTAACTCTATAAATAAGCTTATCCCTAGAAATAAGCCTAACCCTAGAAATAAGTCTATCCTTAGAAATAAGTCTAACCATAGAAATAAGTGTAACCCTAGAAATAAGTCTAACCCTAGAAATCAGCCTAACTCTATAAATAAGCATATCCCTAGAAATAAGCCTATCCCTAGAAATAAGCCTAACCCTAAAATAAACCTAACCCTAGAAATAAGCCTCTCCCTAGAAATAAGCCTAACCCTAGAAATAAGTCTAGCCGTACAAATAAGCCTAACCCTAGAAATACGCCTAACCCTAGAAATAAGTCTAACCTTAGAAATAAGCCTATCCCTAAACCAATCCCAAGCTATAAGCGCTTTTAGTCAAAGCGGTGGACACCGCGGACTCTCACCTGACACTACAGCATACAGTTTCCTCACCATCCCGATGACTGATTAAGGTCTTGTTTTGACCAAAACGTCTCTTTATTTTTGTCTGCATTTCTCAACAACAAATAAATATATTCCTGTTGAATACAGCAAATGAGTACCAAGTGTTTTTACAGTATAAGCGGAATCCTAGCCTTAAAAAAATGAAAAAAAATAAAAGCAGCTTTTACCATTGAGTAATATGCAGTGCATTCATCACTGTCTTCATTGATTAGCTGTGCATCTTCTGTCATCTCAGTCGCTGCAGAGTGCAGCAATCCAAATGAGATTGTCATCAGCTTCAGCATTTTGTATAGGTAAAAAAAGAGATAACAAAGGTAGTTCAGAATACTGAGCATTGTCGTATGAGTTGCTGCCTATGCAGAGCACAGCAGCTGGTCATGATCTCATCTGACTGCTGCACTCTGCACAGGTGATCACTCACTTTGATGGATAGATGCCCATGCTCACTTACCAATGAGGGCATAGACTCTGGAGCAGGGGACAATTGGCTCTATGGTCCTCACATCGCAATGCCAATGGGCATAAGATGCATGCCCCAAGCATGCAAGGAATGCCAAGGAGACATGCACTGGCCCACAGGCCCTGTACTATATATAACACAATGTAATGCAACTTTTACATGTAGTAATCGCCCATCTCACATTCTTTAATTGCCCCAAACAATAATGTGTTCTATTTTTGCAAACTGCATCTTGCATACATTTTAGGGAAAAATTAGATAAATAGATTTCCTATTGCTATATATATATATATAAAAGCTTGCAGGCAATAGATATGGACTTACAACAGGAAGGAAGCTTAAGTGTTATTAGACTCCTCATCCCATTAGATATAATCAAAGGTAATTAGGTTAGGGCTGGCTGAGCCCCTGTCTCACCCTGTGATTGGAAGCACTTGGCTGGAGAATAATCAGACAGAAGAGAAGGTTCATTAGATTGTAGAAAGTCAGCAATCGCTATGCTGCCAGTGACTCATAGGACTGAAAGTCCATCTTTACTACTTTAAAGGACACTCCATTTTAATTTTTTTTCTTTTGTGATAGAAGATAAATATTTCTACTGTATGGGAAAAGGACTTCGAGAAAATGTAAACTTTATAGTGTAGAGCGTTAATGATCAATATTTCCCATTGGAGAATGATAGTCAGCCTTTCCATAGAATTGAAGGTGTGGTCCGGATAGTGATGTGACAGGTGTCATGTGTAGTCTGCAGCCAATCAGCAGCCGACTGCTACTATTTCATCAGAATTGACATCTGCCAAGATGGAATATTGCCCGTTCACTGTCTACAGGTTACACATGACACAAGTCATGACGCTCTCCAGGAACAACGGCGTTGACATAGCTGGAACGGCGCTGCTGCAAGAAGAGAGTACACACTGTTTTGTTTTAATTGGGCACCAGAATTGAGGAAGCTGGGGTTTTTCATTAGTTGACAACCCCTTTAAATCATACCTGCTTCGAAAGCAAAATCCCATACCTCATACATTCACACACATGTACAGTACAGAACCATTCTGAAGCCTATCCCTTTAAAAAGTTCAGCAGTTTGTGTTGTAGATTCCTTTGTGCTAATTCACTAACAGGGAGTTTTCATCATTGTCCGCCATGTTACAGATACAGAGGCGCTGCTGCTCAGTCACTGGTCACTGCATCTGCAAGATTGCTACGACTCTGTTAAAGGGGCACACTAGGTGAGGTGGATCCTCTAAGCCCAAAGTCTGGGTGGGCACACGGGCGCCAGTGCAGTAGATGAGTGAGGCACGCAGGACACAGACAGGAGACCATTGGTAGAGGTACTGAAGGCAACAGGTAACTGAGGTACTGGAAGCAGAAGGCAGACATGACATGCCTGGAGACTGCAGACAAAACTACAGAGTAACTAGAAAGTCTAAATATCATGGAAGCCACAGGCAGATAGGAGATGTCCTAGAAGCCGCAGGTGGACATGTAGAAGAGATTCTAGAAGACTGGGAACAGGTAGCAGACAAAGCTATGGAGTGACTAGAAAGTATGAATACTATGGAAGCTGCAAACAGACAGTAGACGTCCTGAAGACTGCAAACAGGTTGCAGAGGTACTAAAGGCAGCAGGCGGACAGGTAACAGATAATGGAAACCACAGACAGACAGGAGATGCCCTGGAGACTGCAGACAGGTTGCAAAGATGTTGAAGGCCACAGGCATAAAGGTTGCTTGCTGTGCAAAGACAAACTAAAAGTCTTAAAACCAAGCAACAGTTGTGTGCTTTGGGAGGCCTTATATAGGTGTAGGAAGCTCAGTGCATGGAAGCATGCTGTGCTACTTGCAAAGATTGACATGGAGCACAAGAAAGTTTAGCAGACTGGGTGCAGGGAGCAGAGCCAGACCTGGGACAGTTGTGTAACAGTCTCTTATGTGACTACCCCAACCCTTGCAGTAGATACTGCCTATTTAAAACAGTTCTGTACTTCTTTACTTACAAGACTACACTCATGGCCAAATGTTTTGATACAAATTTTGATTTTCACATAGTTTGCTGCTGCTTTGTTTTTATATGTTTTATTCGGATGTTTTTGTGGTCAGTGAAGTGTAATTATCAGCATTAGGGTTGAGCGAAACGGATCGGACAAATTCAAAAATCGCCGACTTTCGGCAAAGTCGGGTTTCATGAAACCCGACCCGATCCTAGTGTGGGATCGGCTATGCGGTCGGCGATCTTCGCGCCAAAGTCGCGTTTTGTATGACGCTTTCAGCGCCATTTCTCAGCCAATGAAGGAGGACGCAGAGTGTGGGCAGCGTGATGACATAGGTCTCGGTCCCCACCATCTTAGAGAAGGGCATGACAGTGATTGGCTTGCTTTCTGCGGCGTCACAGGGGCTATAAAAGGGGCGTGCACGCCGACCGCCATCTTACTTCTGCCGATCGTAGCATAGGGAGAGGTTGCTGCAGCTTCATCAGAAGCAGGGACATAGTTAGGGAGGGAAGATTAACCCCCAAACCGCTTGTGCTGTAACGATTTACACTGTCCAACACCACCTTTTTTTTGCAGGGACAGTGGAGGCTATATCTTTGTGCATCAGCTCTGTAGCTTATTAGGCTGCCTTATAAGGCTCCCTGATAGCTGCATTGCTGTTTGCACTTTGCTGTGCAAACCAACTGCTTTTTTAAAAGCAAAAATCCTGTTGCTCCTTTCTGCACAGTTATCTTGTTTATTTGTCCACACTTTTGTGTGCAGCAGTCCTTTTTATTGCTGCCATACTTGTCCTGAGATCATTGTAGGGAGATTGAAATTGTACTACAGTCCTTGGATTTTTTTCAGATATCTTCCAGCCACTTTCTGCCACTTACATTGTTTTGTGTTACACACTGTGCCTGAGTTGTGGTGCTGTCTCCCCCCCAAAAAAGGGGGATTCAAATTGTCACAAAGTGGATATACGTCAGTTCTGTTAGTTTGTCGTATATCAGCCAGCCACGTTCTGCCACTTACATTGTGTTGTAAAATACACTGGGCCTGAGTTTGGGTTCAGTCTCCCCCCCAAAAAAGTGAGATTCAAATTCTCACAAAGTGGATAAATCTCAGTCCTCTTAGTTTGTGGTGTATCAGCCAGCCACTTGCTGCCACTCACATTGCGTTGTAAAATACACAGGACCTGAGTTTGGGTTCAGTCTCCCCCCAAAAAAGTGAGATTGAAATTCTCACAAAGTGGATATACCTCAGTCCTCTTAGTTTGTGGTGTATCAGCCAGCCACTTGCTGCCACTCACATTGCGTTGTAAAATACACAGGGCCTGAGTTTGGGTTCAGTCTCCCCCCAAAAAAAGTGAGATTGAAAATTTCACAAAGTGGATAAACCTCAGTCCTCTTAGTTTCTCGTGTATCACCCAGCCACTTGCTACCACTCACATTGCGTTGTAAAATACACAGGGCCTGAGTTTGGGTTCAGTCTCCCCCCAAAAAAGTGAGATTGAAAATCTCACAAATTGGATAAACCTCAGTCCTCTTAGTTTGTGGTGTATTAGCCAGCCACTTGCTGCCACTTACATTGTGTTGTGTTATACACTGGGCCTGAGTTGTGGTGCAGTCTTCCCCCCAAAAAAGGGAGAATTAAATTCTCAACAAGTTTATATACACCTTCTACCTTGTTTTACAGTACCATATAACGGTTGTTATTTTGGTTAGATTTTCCCAAAAATGAGGAAGTCTGGTGGAAGAGGCCGTGGGCGGTCGTTGCCAGCTGGTACTGATGGTGGTGGTGGTGGTGGAGCATCTGGTGGTAGTGGGAAAAGCAAATTGCAGCTAAGGCTGGAGGTGTTGAGCCAGCGTCATCGTCTGCCTACACAAGACCTCGAAGGCTCCCTTATCTGGGAGTAGGAAAACAAGTTTTAAAGCCGGAGCAGCAGGAAAAAGTTTTGGCTTTCATTGCTGACTCAGCCTCTAGCTCTTTTGACTCCTCTTCAGAAAGTTCCAATTTTAAAAGCAGTGAGTCGTCAGTGGATGCTCCCGGTCAGGAACAAGTCGCTTCCTTGTGTCCTTCACCCAAACCAAAAGTGAAGGATGCATCAGGCGACACAACAGGTTACTCCATGGAGCTCTTTACACATACCGTGCCTGGGTTAGAAAGGGAAATTGTTAAAAGCCCATTACAAGATGAATCAGACATGGAGTGCACTGATGCACAGCCACAGCTAGATTATTATGCTGTTCCATTGACTCAGATCACTACATTGCCCTCGCAGTGTACTGAGCCAGAATCTGACCCTGATGAGACTATAGCACCTTACACGGTGACACAGAGAAAGGTGCACATGACATTGAAGAGGAGGTGATAGATGACCCAGTTGTTGACCCAGATTGCCAGCTATTGGGGGTAGAGGGTGCCGCTGACAGTAGCTCAGAAGTGGAGGAGGATGATCCACAGCAGCCATCGACATCACAACAGCTTTCATCTGGCAGGCCCGACTCAGGCCAAAAAAGTTTGTCAACCAAAAAAACAGTTTTAGGACAGCGTGGCCATCAGGTGAAAGTAGCACAGCATGCAATGCCTGAAAAGGTATTGCATAGTAGGAAGAGTGGAGTGTGGCAATTTTTTAACCAAGATCCGAATGATCAGTGCAAAGTTATCGGTAAGAAATGCTCAAAGACCTTTAGCAGAGGGAAGAATCACCTAAATTTAAATACAACGTGCATGCGTAGACATTTAACCAGCATGCACTTGCAAGCCTGGACTAACTACCAAACGTCCTGTACCGTGGGTGCACTTGCTCAGAATGAAGGTAGTCAGCAACGCTACATTGCTTCCCTCACTGTAAGCCCACCAGTTAGGACACCACCAGCAGCAAATGTGGAGGTATCGTCGCAAGGCCAAAGCAGTCAGGAAATCACAAGGTTTTTGGTAGGAAACACTGTATGTAGGTCAACATCAAGAATACCATCACCAACCCTCTCTCAATCGGCCATGTTCACCACCACCACTAGTTCCACCATATGCACCTCTCCAATCCAGCTCACCCTACAAGAGACTCTCGTTAGGAAAAGAAACTACTCATCCTCTCATCCGCGTACACAGGGTTTGAATGCCTGCATTGCTAGACTAATCTCGTTAGAGATGATGCCTTATCGGCTGGTTGAAAGCGAAGCTTTCAAAGCCCAGATGGCTTACGCAGTACCACGCTATGACCTACCCAGTCGACACTTCTTTGCGACAAAAGCCATTCCAGCCCTCCACCAGCATGTCAAAGACCGCATTGTCCATGCACTGAGGCAATCAGTCAGTAGAAAAGTGCACCTCACAACAGATGCATGGACCAGTAGGCGTTACGTGTCCATCATGGCACACTGGGTTAATGTGGTGGATGCAGGGTCCACAGGGGACAGCCATAGTGGGACAGTTCTTCCTAGCCCACAGTCTAGGAAACAGTTGGCTGTAGGCGTTCGCCCCTCCTCCTCCAGAAGCGAGAGCTCATCCACAGAGCGCAGTCGCACGACCACTCCATCCGCAGCTGCCAGTATTGCACACGAGGTGTCCCATTATGGAACAGCTATTGGTAAGCGTCAGCAGGCTGTGTTGGAAATGAAGTGTTTGGGCGACAACAGACACATCGCCGAAGTTCTGGCCGAGTACTTGCAGCAAGAAACTCAGTCATGGCTGGGCAGTGTACATCTTGAGGCTGGCAACGTAGTCAGTGATAACGGAAGGAATTTTATGGCTGCCATAGCCCTTTCAGAACTGAAACACATACCTTGCCTGGCTCACACCTTGAATGAAGCTGGTGGTGCAGTGCTTCCTGAAAAATTATCCGGGGTTACCAGCCCTGCTCCTGAAGGTGCGAAGACTTTGCTTGCACATCCGCCGGTCACCCGTACACTCCAGCCGTATGCTGAACCATCAGCGATCGCTGAGGCTTCTCCAGCACCGCCTAATAATCGACGTTGCAACAAGGTGGAACTCCACACTGCACATGCTTCAGAGGCTGTGCGAACAGAGGCGTGCTGTAATGTATTTGTGGGAGGATACACATACACGGGCAGGCAGTTGGATGGCAGACATGGAGTTGTCAGGTGTGCAGTGGTTGAAGCTACAAGACCTCTGTCAAGTCCTTCAGTGTTTTGAGGAATGCACAGGGCTGGTAAGTGCAGATGACGCCATCATAAGCATGAGCATCCCACTAATGCGTCTGCTGATGCAAAGTTTGACGCACAATAAGGAGCAGGCGTCTGCAGCCGAGGAGGAGGGAAGCCTTGATGACAGTCAGCCATTGCCTGCTCAGGGAACTCTACTGGACGAGGTGATGGACGAAGAGGAGGAGGAGGAGGATGATGGGGATGAATATTTATGGGAGGAGGATGCTTCTCAGGGGGCAATAGAAACTGGTGGCGTCGCAAGGTCAGGTACAGGGTTTTTGCGGGAGACAAGTGATGTTGATTTGCAAGAAAGTGCTCCTCAACCCAGCACAAGCAGTGAATTGACACCTGGAACATTGGCCCACATGGCTGAGTATGCCTTGCGTATCCTAAAAAGGGACCCCCGCATTATCAAAACGATGGCTGATGACGATTACTGGTTGGCCTGCCTCCTGGATCCACGATATAAAGGAAAATTACAAAATATCATGCCACATGAGAACCTTGAGCAAATATTGGCTACCAAACAAGCAACTCTTGTAGACCGTTTGGTTCAGGCATTCCCAGCACACAGCGGCGGTGATGGTTCTCACACGAGCTGTAGGGGGCAACATGGCAGAGGTGTTAGAGGTGCACAAATCAGAAGTGGTGTTGGACAGAGGGGTTTTATGACCAGGTTGTGGAGTGATTTTGCAATGACCGCAGACACGACAGGTACTGCTGCATCGATTCAAAGTGACGGGAGACTGCATTTGTCCAGTATGGTTACAAACTATTTTTCCTCCCTTATCGATGTTCTCCCTCACAGGTCATTCCCCTTTGATTACTGGGCATCTAAAATAGACACCTGGCCTGAATTGGCAGAATATGCATTACAGGAGCTCGCTTGCCCTGCTGCTAGTGTGCTATCAGAAAGAGTCTTCAGTGCTGCTGGTTCAATACTGACGGAAAAAATGACTCGTCTGGCTACCCAAAATGTTGATGATCTAACATTCATTAAAATGAACCAATCATGGATTTCAAATTATTTTGCCCCACCTTCCTCTGCTGACACGTAGCTTGCCTGGAAAATGTCTTGCTTTTGGCCTCCTCTGACTGACTGACCCATTTCCTTCATTTGCAGCTGCTGAATGTCCACCATAGGCCATTTTTTTACCTCCCTAAATGAGCTGACTCCCCCCACAGGGCCGTGGTCACCACCTAGCGCAAGCACCCGTGCGAGTGCCATTTGCCTGGACAGGTGGGTGTGCCCACTCTTGGGCGACGGCACTGGCACAGGGTCCCTCATAGTACAATGAAGTGTCTCTGACGGTGGTGGTGCACAACCAACGTCTGACACACCGTCGTAATATGAGGGGCTCTGTGCCAGTGCTGCCACCCATTAGAGAGTGTTCCCCCCCAGGTCGAACAGTGCTCTACCACTTGCCAAACTTGCCTCTTCCTGCTCCACCACTGTGTAGTCTGTGCTGTTAAATCCTTCAATGGCACTGCCAATACAAATTTTTTGAAATGATAGATGATAGCAAAAATATACAGGGGCCCTGGCCTCCATTTAGACCAGTTAATACTTTGCGCCAACTACCACTGTCTGCTACTCAGCAGAGGAGCCCACCCCTGTACCTAGCTATGCCACCTGTTTATTTATGAACATTTTTTGGGCAGACATTTACCTCACTTTATTATTTTGGCCTACTAACTGTGTCAGCCACTCCTTACAGTTGTCCTCCACTGAACAAAGCTATGCCGCCTGTGCACTCCTGTAACCAATTTTGAAGTGCATGTAGCCTACTTTTTTATTTTAGGCCTACTAAGTCTGTCTGCGCCACTCCTTACAGTTGTCCTCCACTGAACAAAGCTATGCCGCCTGTGAACTCCTGTAACCAATTTTGAACTGCATGTAGCCCACTTTTTTATTTTAGGCCTACTAAGTCTGTCTGCGCCACTCCTTACAGTTGTCCTCCATTGAACAAAGCTATGCCGCCCGTGTACTCCTGTAACTAATTTTGAACTGCATGTAGCCTACTTTTTTATTTTAGGCCTACTAAGTCTGTCTGCGCCACTCCTTACAGTTGTCCTCCACTGAACAAAGCTGAGCCACCACTTTACTCCTGTTTCGAATACTAAACTGCATTTGGCCTACTTGTTTGGTTGGGCCTACTAGCGGTGTCAGCCGCTGCTTGTTGTTCTCCTCCACTGAACAAAGCTGAGCCGCCACTTTACTCCTGTTTCGAATATTAAACTGCATTTGGCCAACTTGTTTGGTTGGGCCTACTAACGGTGTCTGCCGCTCCTTGCTTTTCTCCTCCACTGAACAAAGCTGAGCCGCCAGTTTACTCCTGTTTCAAATATTAAACTGCATTTGGCCTACTTGTTTGGTAGGGCCTACTAACGGTGTCTGCCGCTGCTTGTTGTTCTCCTCCACTGAACAAAGCTGAGCCGCCACTTTACTCCTGTTTCGAATATTAAACTGCATTTGGCCAATTTGTTTGGTTGGGCCTACTAACGGTGTCTGCCACTCCTTGCTTTTCTCCTCCACTGAACAAAGCTGAGCCGCCACTTTACTCCTGTTTCGAATATTAAACTGCATTTGGCCAACTTGTTTGGTTGGGCCTACTAACGGTGTCTGCCGCTCCTTGCTTTTCTCTTCCACTGAACAAAGCTGAGCCGCCAGTTTACTCCTGTCTCAAATATTAAACTGCGTTTGGCCTACTTGTTTGGTTTGGCCTACTAACAGTGTCTGCTGCTGCTTGTTGTTCTCCTCCGCTGAACAAAGCTGAGCCGCCACTTTACTCCTGTTTCGAATATTAAACTGCATTTGGCCAACTTGTTTGGTTGGGCCTACTAACGGTGTCTGCCGTTCCTTGCTTTTCTCCTCCACTGAACAAAGCTGAGCCGCCAGTTTACTCCTGTTTCAAATATTAAACTGCATTTGGCCTACTTGTTTGGTTGGGCCTACTAACGGTGTCTGCCGCTCTTTGCTTTTCTCCTCCACTGAACAAAGCTGAGCCGCCACTTTACTCCTGTTTCGAATATTAAACTGCATTTGGCCAACTTGCTTGGTTGGGCCTACTAACGGTGTCTGCCGTTCCTTGCTTTTCTCCTCCACTGAACAAAGCTGAGCCGCCAGTTTACTCCTGTTTCAAATATTAAACTGCGTTTGGCCTACTTGTTTGGTTTGGCCTACTAACGGTGTCTGCCGCTGCTTGTTGTTCTCCTCCACTGAACAAAGCTGAGCCGCCACTTTACTCCTGTTTTGAATATTAAACTGCATTTGGCCAACTTGTTTGGTTGGGCCTACTGTGTCTGCCCCTCATTACAGCTGTCCTCCACTGCACAAAGCTATGCCACCTTTGTTCTCCAGTTACCAATTTTGAACTGCATTTAGCCTACTTTATTATTTTAGGCCTACTAATTCTGTCTGCGCCACTCATTACAGCTGTCCTCCATTGAACAAAGCTATGCCGCCTGTTTACTCCTGTTACCAGTTTTGAACTGCATTTAGCCTACTTTTTTATTTCAGGCCTACTACCTGTGTCTGTCTGCACCACTCAATACAGCTGTCCTCCGCTGAACAAAGCTATGCCGCCTGTGTACTCCAGTTACCAATTTTGAACTGCATTTAGCCTACTTTTTTATTATAGGCCTACTAAGTCTGTCTGCGCCACTCATTACAGCTGTCCTCCATCGAACAAAGCTATGCCGCCTGTTTACTCCTGTTACCAGTTTTGAACTGCATATAGCCTACTTTTTTATTTTAGGCCTACTACCTGTGTCTGTCTGCGCCACTCAATACAGATGTCCTGAGCTGAACAAAGCTATGTCGCCTGTGTACTCCAGTTACCAATTTTGAACTGCATTTAGCCTACTTTTTTATTTTAGGCCTACTAAGTCTGTCTGCGCCACTCATTACAGCTGTCCTCCATTGAACAAAACTATGCTGCCTGTTTACTCCTGTTACCATTTTTGAACTGCTTGGAGCCTACTTTTTTAATGTGGGCCTACGAACTGTGTCTGCGCCACTCATTACTGCTGTCCTCCATTGAACAAAGCTTTGCCGCCCGTTTACTCCTGTTACCAGTTTAGCCTACTTACTTTTTTGGGCCTACTAACTGTGTCTGCCACTCCTTACAATTGTCCTCCGCTGAACAAAGCTATGCCGCCTGTGTACTCCTGTAACCAATTTTGAACTTCATTTAGCCTACTTACTTTTTTGGGCCTACTAATTTTCAGCCTCTCATTACAGTTGTCCTCCGCTGAACAAAGCTATGCTGCCTGTGTACTCCTGTTACCAATTTTGAACTGCATTTAGCCTACTTTTTTATTTTAGGCCTACTAAGTCTGTCTGCACCACTCCTTACAGTTGTCCTCCGCTGAGCAAAGCTATGCCGCCAGTTTTCTCCTGTTACCTATTTTGAACTGCATTTCGCCTACTTACTTTATTGGGCCTACTATCTGCCAGCCTCTCATTACAGTTGTCCTCCGCTGAACAAAGCTATGCCACCAGTTTAGTCCTGTTACCGATTTTGAACTGCATTTAGCCTACTTACTTTATTGGGCCTACTAATTGTCAGCCTCTCATTACAGTTGTCCTCCGCTGAACAAAGCTATGCCGCCTGTTTAGTCCTGTTACCAGTTTTGAACTGCATTTAGCCTACTTTATTATTTGGGCATATATCTGTGTTTCCTCGTCATCCTGCCCATTGTCCAGCCACTGCTAGATGACTCTGCTGGTACATTGACCCAGACCACTACATTCCCCTTGCACTACACAGCCAGAATCTGACCCTGCTGAAAGTCAGGTTCCCCTTCCCGCATACTATACCACCTTACACGGGGACAAAGAGGAAGGTGCAGATGAAAGTGCAGGTTCCTTCATCAGGTGGGGGGGCATACTCATTGGCAACATCACTGGCACAGGGCCCCTCATAGTACGCAAAAGTGTCTCTGCCGGTGGAAGGCACCCCCGCCGTCATACACACCTCCGTACTTTGAGGGGCCCTGTGCCAGTGCCAATGCGAACGAGTGGGCCCCCCCTTCTTGCTCAGGATCACAGCACTTGCTTACCTCTCTCTGCTCCACCGCCGTGACGTATTTTGCGTTTCCTGGGCCGACGAAAAACTTGAGCCAGCCCTACCCCCCCCCCACAAATTTAGCCAAATGACCCCCAGTTTTCAATGCCTAACTATTATTATAAAGTAAACTAAGATTGACAAGCTTCAGTAATAAGAATTGGTGTTTTTGGCATTAAAATGGGCACTGTAGGTGTTTTCCTGTCCTCCACTCTCTGCCGACTTTGATTCCCCATTGACTTGCATTGGGTTTCGTGTTTCAGTTGGCCCCCGACTTTTCGCAATAATCGGCCGATTTCTCCCAACCCGACTTTTGAGAAAGTCGGGTTTCGCGAAACCCGACTCGATCCTAAAAAAGTTAAAGTTGCTCAACTCTAATCAGCATTTCATAATTTTTTTAAACTTTTGTTGACAAATACATCAAGTTTATACAAAGACTCAATATTTACAGTGTTGACCCTTATTTTTTAAGACTTCTGCAATTTGCCCCTGGCAGCTGTATATCGTCTTCTTAGTTACATCCTGACAAGAGATGACTGGATTGATTAATAGGTCAGTGGTACTGACGGCTATACAGGAGTCCAGTGAACCTATTACCTTCTAGTGTCCACGGTGTGACATTATTGATAATTATGCACCATTATGTATTCACAGCAACCAAATATTCCAAAATATGTTCCTGGGCAGATTGCTGTCACAGACTCACAACACAGCTGTCGGGTGACCCGGGACCAGAGGCTCCTTCCCTGACCCTACCACTAGGGAACGGCCTAGCTCGCCCTATTCCCTGGGATACTTCTGAAGGTGAGGATGCCGGGGCTGCCACCCTGGCCTTATCTCCAGAGTTAGCCCTCCATTTGTTCTCTTCCCCCACCCAGGGAAGAGGGGCACTATTATTCATTGCATTACACCAACCCGACAAACAGGGCTACACAAACAGAGGTTAACAGAAAACTTCAGGCATACAAAATATTCACTCACATATAATAGAGGAATGCACCGGGGAGTGGAGGATGGGGAATAAACAAAAGTAAAGAAGGGAAGGGAATTACTACACTTACAAACCACACAACAGTCACAGATAACTCCTCCAACACTGCTTCTCATATGAACACCTCTTACTCCTGAAGCCATGTAGCAAATTCTAGCTCTGACAGTGATTTGCATCAGAGCCCAGAGTATAAAGGGGAAGGAAGTGGCTTACTGAGCTCAGCTGCGAGCACAGAGTTTTCCAACTTGGCAGATTAACCCCTGTTCTGCCAAAAGAAATAAACTCAATTTAAAATTAAGGATAAGTGCTTCTCAGGGCCAAAGTAGGAGCAATCAAACGTTAATGTCTTCTGGTTCCACACTGTCGCGGTAACCCCGTGACAATTGCATTTTTCTTTGTAACAAAGTAATAAACATTTAAATGTACAAAAATGAAATAATAAAATCAAAATTAATCACCTATCCACTTGATAGGTGATAAATGTATAATCAGTGGGGTCAGACTCCTATGACTCATGTATCCCATGTGAATTGAGCGGTATGGATAGGAGCCCTGTGATTTCAGTGTTTATCATTATTTGGGACTCTTTTAGTGGTGTTGTCTATATCACATGAGACTCCAACATATAAATATAGATATATAGAGTAATAGGATTTATTTCTAAACCCATTTAACTTTTACATAGTGCAAATTTAAACAAGAGAGTCTTAAAATGTGCCAAATTTTTAAAAGTGTCTGATGTTGTTTGATACATCTGGCACATCTTTAGACTGTCTAGTCTAAGTTTATACTGTTTGTTAGTTGGCTTAAATTGGCCCACAAAGTTATGAGAAATTTTGGGCAAATTTTGTTGCACAAGATCACTGTGTAATAATGATGGGTGTGAGCCCACTGTTCAACTGGCCAGGTTTACCCTGGAGGGGCATAATTAAGTGAGAACATGGTCTTCACTAGAGCCTCTGATGGTGAGGATAGCCTTGAACCATTTTGGGTAGTTACCAGGTGCCACTCCAGGATAGCCCCTGGACCTGCAGGAGATGGCCAAAGGGTCAGAGGCACAGCACAAAACACCGAGGGCAAAGACAGAGACATTGTGAGACAGTCACAGGGTGTCAGAGTGGGCAGCACAGGATTAAGATACGAAGCCAGAGTCAGGAGCAGAGAGGTCAGACAAAGCAAGAGAACAACCCGGGTCAGTAACAGGAGAGTCAAAACAAACCGGCACCTTAACAGATTACTAGAGATGGACTGAAACTAGGAACCTAAGTTCAGGCAAAGTGTGGAGGAAGGAGCTGCCTAATATATCCTCTGATGGCAGGGGATAGGCCAGGAAAGCAAAACTCTGCAGGACACAGCAGGTTAAATTCCTGCAGAGTTTGGCTGAACCTCCCTAAAGCCAGGTGAAGACTCTCCAGCCACATGAATGAAGAGGAGCCTTGAAGCAGGGAATTGTGCTGGAATTGAGTTCTGATCACCCCGCAAGCCCTCTTCTAAACAGATGTCTGGGTGGTGTGGTGGAATACGTTACTTACTCCCTTTGGCTTTGGGAGCCATCATTACCTCCCCTTCCATGGGACCAGAACCGGCTACAAACAAGACAGAAGACCTTGGGTCCAGGTTAACAGGTTCGACTTTACTGTGCAATTAATTTACACATGGCGCAGCAGGCAGATTAGGACAGTCTCTGTTTAATGATGTTCTCTTGGTTTTATGATCCATCAGTCCTTGTCCCTGTCCTTTTCTGAGACCCACCATCTTCACCTCACTCTGTGACCTGGCTGACATCTTCCTCATCAAGGAGACTCGATACCTCTTTCGATCCTTAGGTTCAAGACTGTCCTGGCATCTAGACGTGACCGAAGCTGTGTCCTCATTCTTCTAGGAAACTACCGTAATACTAGCCGGATCCGTTCTCTTCTGCTGCCACTTCCCTGCACTAGAAACTGCTAACCAGCCTTGCTCTCCACTACACCCAGAACTTGCACTTGATAAGTTCCGAGACTGTGACTAGACTGTGAGATAGTCCTTACTTCACTGACCATAACCTGGAAACATTTCCATAAAACCTCATCTAACCCCTCCCAAACTGTGAGATAGTCCCAGCTCTATTAAGTATCTAATCCCTAGTGTAGTGCAAACTGTACTATATCCCTATCTACTGTATGATGTATGGCTCCCCTAGTGGACAGACCTGCATTCCCAGGGATGGCCTTAGGCATATCCTGTAGGAGAGCCGAACAAGCATCTGCCATAGGGATAAAATATAACATAACTTTATCACACATTAGTATATAAAACTCCACAGCATCGTCACAACCCCCCTGTTGCCACGAAGTCTTCTTCATCCCAGTCTCCCCCCTATATGAGGATGCAGCAGTGCTGGAAGTGCTGCAAAAGATCAGCATGATGGCCTGACACTGGAAGGATAATCCCCAACAAATAATAGTTCCCGGAAAAGTGGATCAGATTTTACAAAATGCAACAGATATGGTGAAATGTGCTCCAAATCTGGATTAGAAACCATGGCAAATCTCCATGGCACTCAATATGAGACATAACATGGCTGCCAATAAGGGCCCGATATTACTACTCTGTAATCATTGGTGGCTAGTGTTGAGCATTCCGATGCTGCAAGTATCGGGTATCGGCCGATACTTGCTGTATCGGAATTCCGATACCGGGATTCCGATACTCTTGTGGTATCGGGTATCGGGTATCGCAACAACATTAATGTTAAAATGTGTAAAAGAGAGAATTAAAATAAAAAATATCGCTATACTCACCTCTCCGACGCAGCCGGGACTTCAGCGAGGGAACCGGCAGCGTTGTTTGTTTAAAATTCGCGCTATTACTTGGTTACGTGAATTCCCGGCTTGTGATTGGTCAGGTCGGCCACGTTGCCGGGACGCGGACCAATCACAGCAAGCCGTGACGAAATTACGTCACGGCTTGCTGTGATTGGTCCGCGTCCCGGCAATATGGCCGCCCTGACCAATCACAAGCCGTGACGTCACGGGAGGCTGGACACGCGCCCATTTTAAAATGAGCGCGTCCAGCCTCCCGGCTTGTGATTGGTTGACCGCGGCGCAACCAATCACAAGCCGTGACGTCACGGGAGGCTGGACACGCGCCCATTTTAAAATGAGCGCGTCCAGCCTCCCGGCTTGTGATTGGTTGACCGCGGCGCAACCAATCACAAGCCGTGACGTCACGGGAGGCTGGACACGCGCCCATTTTAAAATGAGCGCGTGTCCAGCCTCCCGTGACGTCACGGCTTGTGATTGGTCAGGGCGGCCATATTGCCGGGACGCGGACCAATCACAGCAAGCCGTGACGTAATTTCGTCACGGCTTGCTGTGATTGGTCCGCGTCCCGGCAACATGGCCGACCTGACCAATCACAAGCCGGGAATTCACGTAACCAAGTAATAGCGCGAATTTTAAACAAACAACGCTGCCGGTTCCCTCGCTGAAGTCCCGGCTGCGTCGGTGAGGTGAGTATAGCGATATTTTTTATTTTAATTCTTTCTTTTACACATTTATATGGTTCCCAGGGCCTGAAGGAGAGTTTCCTCTCCTTCAGACCCTGGGAACCATCAGGAATACCGTCCGATACATGAGTCCCATTGACTTGTATTGGTATCGGGTATCGGTATCGGATTGGATCCGATATTTTGCCGGTATCGGCCGATACTTTCCGATACCGATACTTTCAAGTATCGGACGGTATCGCTCAACACTATTGGTGGCATGTTCCATCATGTTCAGAGTTATTCTCTTGCTAGAAGTACTGCCTCTGTACACTGCTGAACAGCCTCATACATACATCAATTCCGTGGAAACACCATTTTCAGAGCACTTTTCCAAGCATCATCCAAGTATGGAGGCGTTGCAATGTTTTTGTGCAAAATAAATTATTAGAACATGAAAAACACTAAATAGTTACATTTTATGGTTAGTCTGTATACTTCAGTAAGTAGTTTTATCGCATTTTATCACAAAAGTACAAAAATTGCATGCCTATTTTTACATAAAAAGTACACGGTGCAGTGCTTGGACGGAAAAAGAAAAAAAAAGAAATTTAAATTTTTTCCCATTTCCAACCAGCTGTTAGTCTGGAAATTGCTCGGAAATTCCAGGGCTGTAATCTCACCTCCCGAGGGGGAGTGAAAGGGGTGGACAGAGAGTAAAAGTAGGAAGAGGAATAAATGATATCCTTCCCTCCGCAGACATCTGTACTGCCCAGGGACAGTTTGAGGAGTGAGAGCTGGAAAGTTTATGACTCTAAATAAAAATAATTGCTTTATATTGTACTGGGGATTTACCCACTTAGAAACAATTTATGTGTATGTCCATCAGCAATACAGATGGCGTCCTATGACTAAATATATGGTTTCATTACCACCAATATTCAATACAATTGCGTAATGAACATGGTGAGCTCAATAATTAAAAACTATGAACAGCTTTACACATTGTGGAGACACTGGGGGTCAGCGCGTGCCCTGGTCTGCTAGCCAAAACCACATGGACCATGGATCATGCCACCGAACACCCGCTCTCTTTTCACTGTGGGCGTAACGCTACTCAGACAACACAGGATGAGGGTAAAACAGTGTGGCAATACTTTATTGAACCACAAAACAGGCAAATAACATGAACAATCCCAGCACAATATTCAGGATGGTGCACAATTACAGAGTCTCACTCTTCTGCTGGCTCACCAGGATAAAAACAGTTGTGACTTCAGAGCTTCCAAGGCCGACTATCCCACCTGTGGCATGCACAGAAAGGAGGTAACAACTACCTTTCTGACCGCTCCTTCAGTGTTCTGTTCTCTGGCTCCACTTCCTCTCCTCTTCCTCTGTCGGGGTACCCCAGTCCTTGGCCCCCTTCTCTTCTCCCTCTACACAGCCCCAATTGGACAGACCATCAGCAGACTTGGCTTTCAGTACCCTCTTTATGCTGATGACACACAACTATACACGTCATCCCCTGACCTTACCCCCGCTGTACAACAGAACGCCACTGTCTGTCTGCAGTCTCCATCATCATGTCCGCTCTCTATCTGAAACTCAACCTCTCCAAAACTGAACTTCTTCTGCTCCCGCCATCTACTAACCTCCCTAAATCTGACATTTCCCTCTCCGTGGGTGGCACCATTATAACACCCCAGCAGCAGGCACGCTGTCTGGGTGTTTTGTTTGACTCCGATCTCTCCTTCACCTCCCATATACAAGGCTGCTAGTGATTGGCTGCAGTGGTCACATTCTGCAGTTGTAATGTTGCAACCGCAGCCACATTGACATAGACCAGCAGGGAGCAGTGGTGAGATGGCATTAGAACGGCAGAGGGTAAATATTGATGATTTTGTTATTTTTAATGGGGTAAAGAGTTACATTTTGAAATATGAATATTTCTTTAAGTATTGTTTGTCTTATACATGTTTTATAGTTTTTATGAATACAAATTAATTGTTTCCAGACCACCCATTCACATTAAATGCCCAGGCAGTCCCGCTCCTACTCTGCAGTGATGTTCAAATATGTCATTGCATAGGAGCACAGCTACAGTACATGCGATCATGTAGCTGCAGAAGCGTGGATACAGATGCCTGAGACAGCTCGTATCTAGTGATGAGTGAATATACTCGTTACTCGAGATTTCTTGAGCTTCCTCGGGGGTCCTCAGAGTATTTGTAAGTACTCGGAGATTTAGCTTTTCTTGCCGCAGCTGAATGATTTACATCTGATAGCCAGCATAAGTACATGTGGGGGTTGCCTGGTTGCTAGGGAATCCCCACATGTACTTATGCTGGCTAACAGATGTAAATCATTCAGCTGCGGCAAGAAAAACTAAAACTCCGAGCACTAAAAAAATACTTGGAGGACCCCCGAGCATGCTGGAGAAATCTCGAGTAACAAGTATATTCACTCATCACTACTCGTATCCCCACAGAGAAGGCAGAGCCAGTTTATTACCGCCTGTGCCTTCTCCATTGCTGTATAAACAAAGCTAAAGAAGCGCTGTATACACAATAATAGTACGTTCTGACAGTCCTTCCTCCTATATGCACAGCGGTCGTGTCCTTTCTGTGAACAGGGAGGAAGCCGGAGCTGGTGGGTCATTGGAGACCCAGAGAGTTCTGCTATGTAGCCAGGAGTCTGCATTTCCCCTGTAACCGGGGATAATATATCAGCCCCAGTTACAAGGGAATGAAGATGAATATAAAAATGTTTCAATATTTAAATGCCCCCCAAAAGTCGATTATGACTTTGTTGGGTCACAATATGTAAAATGAATGAAAAATAAGCAAAAAATAACAGGTAAAATAAATAAATAAATAAAAATGCCATTGTCAGTCCCAATTGCCGTTACTATCCCTAACCCCCGTAAGGAAAAATGTGTGAACAAAATGATGAATACATTTTGAAATGTATATTAGTGGTCTTGTATGGTCATAGAAAATAATTAAAAAAATTGGAAAAACAGACTTATTTCCCTTATTTTTAAACGGATATTGCCCAATATCAGCAGAAAAAAAACAGAGAGAATGTGACAGTGACATAAAAACGGAACCCAATGTGTCACGAAAAAATGACGCAAAAATTAGTTGAAAAATGTTTACACCTCTTTCAACCACATGTATGAAAAAACCTGAAAATGTGCCTGGTCAGGAACAGGGGGGTAAATAGATGGTCTTGATGTGGTTAAAGCAACTCCCATTACCGTGTAAATATATGCCTGAGTCACTCATTAGATTTGCATTGCATTTGGGTGGGTATAACTATGGCACCTCTTGGTGCCCAGCCCTAGTGAAGTCGATGCTGTACAGTGACATCACGAGGCGGTGACCGTTCCTACAGAACTGAATAGATGCTGCTTTATGGCATTAGATCTTGCAGCATTGTCTTTGCATTACATGTTATACCAGAGGCTAAATGAAGATTGAAGTTGATGTATTAGTCAGCTCAGGAAACCACTGACTCGAATCAATGCTGCTTTCTTCTCCAGCAAGTGATAATGCTCACTCACATCCTCCTTCAATGAGAATTAATAAGATTTTGCTTTTTGCAAGTCACAGCGACTCTCCAGCCTTCCATACTGCCATCTAGTGTGCACCTCACATACCAACCTCCATATCTTCTTGAGGAAGTAAAATCATCCCCCACAAAAAAAGACCTTGTTGTTGATCTTCTATATTTTGACTTCAACTATTTCTTTATTACTATTTACTGTACCTTCCACCAATAGACAGCGTAAATTGCTTGTGTGATTTCTACTGACGTCCAATTTGTATTGTAAGGGGGAGTTAAAGAAGTTGTCCAGACTTGGGGATCAAGTCTGCAGCAAATACAAATGAATTTAGTGAGGCCTTGCACATCTAGTCAGCAAGTGACCACCTGTATGCAAATTACATACTTGCGATCACATGCCCGGTACTGGAGAATCTTGACAGTGTGCATGCTGAGCGCAGTGACGATTCACAAGTCTGCAGTCACATAGAGTGACTGCAGAATTGTACCCCAAGCCTGGACAACCCTTTAATGTTATACTGCTCTTTCACATACAGTATGTGAAAGAGCAGTATAACATTAAAGGGTTGACCAGGCTTGGGGTACAATTCTGCAGTCACTCTATGTGACTGCAGACTTGGGAATCGTCACTGCGCTCAGCATGCACACTGTCAAGAAAATACAGAAAAATCTTTAAATGAGAAGGTGTGTCCAAACTTTTGGTCTGTACTGTAAATGATTTAGGAAAACGGTAGCATGTCAATTCTTTCAGCATATTTTCACCCATAGAAAGCAATGAGTAAGTGCAAAAATGCAGCAAAAACGCTGCCATCAGCTTTTGCAGCCTTTTTGGTGAAAGAACCCCAAGGTACAGCAGCATACAAAACTTATTTTTGTGATTTTCCAAAGTGTAAACCATAATGTAGTGTCCTCATATGAGCACAGATACTAGTATTAGTACAGTTTAATTAAATTAGTGATATGTGGGAAAGTAAACAGCGCCCTACCAAATCAATGCCCAACCAATGTGTGAAAGTAAACAATGCCCTACCAACTCAATGCCTGACCAGTGTGTGACAGTAAACGATACCCTACCAACTCAATGCCCAACCAATGTGTGAAAGTAAACAATGCCCTACCAACTCAATGCCTGACCAGTGTGACAGTAAACGATGCCCTACCAACTCAATGCCCGACCAATGTGTGAAAGTAAACAACGCCCTACCAAATTCAATGCCCTACAAATGTGTTAGGTAAACAATGCCCTACCATTTCAATGCCCTACCAATGTGGCTCATTGTTTGACTCATTGTCTCTGCAAGGGATATATTTCCCATGTTAGGCTGCAGATGTCTAGTGAGCGCCACTGACACGCCTGATGTCCCTAAATAGGTTCCACACCTATCGCTGCGCAGGAACCTAATCCCTGCCTGACTCCAGCGATAGGCCTTGGATAAGGATGGCATGGGGTGAGCTCTACGGTATTCAGTCCCCACTACTACTAAAGATGGAGAGGGTGGACAAATGAGGGGATACACTTAGCTTGAGAATACCACCCAGATATAACGCAAGCAATCCTCAAAGAGTACTCTAAGAAGACACTAGCCGAATGGTAGTGCTTCCAACCAGATAACCAGATCCTTTCTGAAGAGACTGAAGGTATTTAAACCTTCGGCAAGGGTGTGTTAATTAGCAGCAGAAGGTAGAGGTAACTGTTGGGTCCTAGGGGGAGAAGGATATCACTCTATAACAGAGATGCAAAAATTAAGAAGGTCCTTGTAGAGCTAATCACAATGACCCTCTACAGCCGGATCCAGGATGACTGTCTTGTCACACCTGACACACCCGTGACAGGCATTTACAGCACTACATCTGTTTGGTTAGCTATTATATGTGTCATTTATTGAAATTATATTTGTGTACTTTATTTTTATAACAGTGTAAAGGCATTAATTATGTGTACTTCATAGTAGCTTTAGTTATGTAAACGTTATGATGGCGTTATGTTTTATACACTGTGTGGTCACTTCATTTGCTTTATGATGAAGGTCCAGTGCATTTGCTATGTAATATCTGTCACATATACATAACCACACTGGATAACACCCTACTGAATATATCCAGCATAGTACCATGCAGTTTTTCCCTGCATGTTCTCCCTAAATTTCTAAGATCTTCACAGATTGCTTAGTACAATGCTATCTGGTTTTGTGGTCCGGAGTGTGTTCCTAGAAAATCCAGGACATTCACAATCTATAAGTTTGAGGTCTGTCCGGTGTAGCACCACCATTTCGATTGAGTCATTTGCAGCTGCAGATATTTAGGAGAAACTGTGAACTTCAGTGTCTCTAGATTACATATCTGTTTCACAGATGCATGGTGACTAATACGCAGGTGGACGGACCAGTATCATATTGCTTAGGCAACAATAGGTCAAGAGTTTTTATTCCTTGGTGAGATGCTTAACACTATATCAGACTTTGTTTTCCAGATCAGAGAATGAGGTCAGTCTATCTAATGGTTATTGTATTATTTCTAGTAAAATGTAAAAGTTCAGTAACAACTTATAGCAAACTATCACTAGTTATCTCTGTCAAGGGTTGTATGGAGATTGAAGAATGAACAGATAGGAAGTATGCCAGAATACCAAAACCAGTGCCTAGTTACTACTGAAAGCCCCCTACCAATAGAATAGTGCCTAATGTATGGCAGCAATACGTTCATTGAGTAGTGGTAACTTAAAGGAGTTTTCCCGCAAAGAGAAGTTGATTGTAATCAATAGATCTTGGAATAATAATAATTTCCACAATTGGATGTGTTTAAATAAAATGTTCCTGTGCTGAGATAATCTTATAAATGTTCCCCTGCTGTGAAATGTATAATGGCTGTGCCTGACCGTACAGAAAAATGGTCTGATCATACTACAGCTCCTGGGTGGGGTGGGGGAAGAGTATACAGACAATACAGCACTGGGATCACAAATTATTCTTTTTGTGAGGTAAAACATTTCCCTGCCTGTTTTTAAACATTGTTTTGCTTCAAAGAAAGAGTCAGCTGTGATCCAGTGCTGTCCTGCCTGTCTGTATACTCTCTTTTGCTTTGTCCCCTGCCCTGTTCCTCGCCATCACCCAATGTGGCCTGAGAATACTGTGTGAGGCTGGGCTGTGTGGTATCAGTCACTGTATAATCTTGCTCCATAGCCACCTGCTCAGCATTCAAAGCTTCCTCCTTTCAGATTCTACAGCGAACATTTAATAGACAGAGCAGCGGGATGGTTATGCTCATAATAGCATCATCAGTGCTCACAATCTTTGTGCAGCACGCAAAGTTTTGGAGAACCTCACATAGGTCAGAGATCCACACCCACTCAGCAGTTGTTATGTGTGGGGGCTGAGTGTTACTCTAATGTGCATTGAGGAGCTGGAATTCGGACACTCATCTGCTGCTCACTAAGACTTGCCAAAATATGGAAGGTCAAATTCCAGCGTGTGCGCAGGTCACAAATCAGTCGGTGATGAGGCAAATTAAAGCGCTGCTGCAGCGAAGCTAGATCAGCTGAGATGACTTTCAGAAATATGCCCTGACATGGCATACCTTGGCAAGTAGGTCAGGCAAGTAAGGTTATCATTTTAAAAAACTTTGTACAACCAAGTTCAGCATGTGGGCCATGTATATAACATGTACCAGCTTACCAAGCTTTAAAGCACCACCAAGATACACCCATTATCACACACAACCAGACCTGGTTGGAGGTTCAGCAGGGAGAGCCACTGATCGGTCTGTTCTTTTATCCCTTTCAACAGCTCGGCTGCATTGTGAGCTTTATCACCTAAACGGATGAGCTTAAGCAGAGGGTGCTGCCGCTTTGTCAAGGCAGTGCTGCAGATTTCCCATCTGGGGAGTGATGGAGAGGCTAGTTCCGTTGAGGAGGAGGAGAGACAGGAAGCTGAATACAAGGAGACTGAAACCCTGCTGGAAGTTGGGCCCGCTATTCTTGGTGTGGGTAAGATGTGTCATGTCCCAGCCTCTGACTCTGTCCCAAACTCCACCAGGTTAACCCAGTGTGCCATCAGTGAAATGTATCGTCCCTGTCCACAAGAACTTGTCCATGGGTTTGTGGTTAGGTGGATCTTCCCTGTGACTAAGTTGGCCAGAGCACGGGTGATATTGTGTAACACGTGCTTATGTAACCCAGGGAAGGCACACCGGGAAAAATAGTGTCGGCTGGGAATTGAGTACCATGGGGCTGCAACTGCCAAGAGGTTGTGGAAAGACTCATTTCCCACAAGTTGAAATGGAAACATTTCCAGGGCTGGCAATGTGGGTGTTTAGCATGTGGGCCTGTGGCTGGGTGGCTAGATATTTCTGCTTTCTAGTACATGGCAGGGACAACTGAACGCTGCGCTAGGACAACGAAGTGGATGTGGTTGCTGACTGTTGTGTCTGTGCAACTGCTGGTTGTGGGCAGGAGGCATCAGAACCTGCTTCATGGTCAGCAGATTGGGAAAGCCGTAGAACAGGGGAAGGGGCAGTGGTTTCACCCTCAGACACAGATTTGGTACCCAGTTGTTTCCCCACCTACTGGGGTGCTTGGCTGCCATGTGCTTTTGCATGCTAGTGGTGATCAGGTTGGCAGTGTTCTTACCTCTTCTTAGCTTGGTTTGGCAGATGCTGCAAATTGCAGTTGCTTTTTCTGATGGACTTTCAGAAAAAATATGCCATACAGGGGAACAACGCACCCTTGTCCTGTTATCTAGTGGGGGAGCTCTGTGGAACAGTTGACCGAGTTCTACCTCTGGGCAAACCACTACCTCTTCTAGCCTGTTTACTTGCTACGGATCGATCCCTCTCTGCACTGCTGTGCTCACTTGGTGTGCCACCATGCCAGGTTGGATCAGTGGTCTTAACATCGACCACGTTATCTTCCAATTCCTTAATCTGATCCTCCTTCTGAGTTGCGATTTGAGGCTGACCTGATGGCAACTGTGCCTCATAATTATCCTCAACATCTTCAGACATGAATTGATCTTCCCAATGTGGCTTTCTCCTGGCCATGAGATTTCAAATGTTTGGGCATCACTGCACTCCAACCCTCAGGTCTCTCTTTAATGGCGCACTTTGAGAGGCCTGACAAATTACAAGGGAATGTAAACAGTTCCTCAGAGTGGCCAGCATTGGGGTCATACTGTATGTCTCCTGGGACTCTTGATGGTGGGAAGAAGGTCTAAGCTGAGGATTCAGAGGCCTAGCCTCTTGGCTACTGAGACTGGACCATGTGGAAGACTTCATTCATGGTGCTGCTTTTCAACAAACTGGAGACTTTGTCTGCCATCCAACCCACAACATCCTCGCACTTGTCTGGGTTCATTAGTGGTGTAGCGTGCTTACCAAATTTTGACAGGAACCTAGAACGAGATACAGTCACCTTCAGATCTGTCACACGGGCTTGGTTGGCACCACCACATCCATGTCCCATAATGTCACCCTTTCTCATCTTGAATGCATTATGCTTATGAAACAAAAAAATACAGGCTTTATTTCTCACAAGTACCCTTACAAAGGTGTTATGCAGAAATTCACTGTATCTAGAAATGTGTGACTGTTTTTTGGAGATCGCAGTTTGATTATACACGGCTAGAGCAGACTGACGTAAATTACAGGTAAATAGTCACGTTTGTGTATCTCTGTAGGCTTTGCTACTCGGACTACACCAGTCGCACAACTGCTAGACAAATATTAGGTATTTTAAGCAATAGACGAGGAATATTATTTAGCAATTAGATTTTAAAATGGATGTTACTATATGCTGCCACAGAGGAGTATTATTTTGAGGTAAAAAAAAATTATAGGCTGCTACACAGAAATATTATTTAACTCTCAAAATAATGGTTTTGTATATGCTGTTACTACCTAATAATATTTCCCTCTACAAATAACTCATTTTTATATTTTGGTAATGTATAAAACCCTCCCTATTTCAAACTAATTCCACAGTCTGTTCCTAATACTAACTACTATACAACACAGTGTAAAATAGCAAAGATCTGCATGTACTTGCAATGATGAAAACACCCAGCTGCCTGCCTTTCACCCTCCCTCCTATTAAATCTCTCCCTATTAAATCCCCACTTTACAAATAACTAATCTTGATAATCTTCAGCACTTAAAAGAGCTTTTTGAAATAAATAGTTCTCACTATAACCTCCTATCACTCTCCCTACGCTCCTTTTACACACCCTACGCTGAAACTACACTTTCCCTACGCCGTTTCCGGCTGCAATGTGCGCAAGATGGCGCCGGCAGCCTTTAAATAGTCCCTATGATGCTGGAAGGCCAGCCAATCACAGTAATGCCACACCAAAGATGGCGCCGGCATTACTGTGATTGGCAATCCAGCCCAGCATGTTCATTGGCTGCCCCTAGTCTCATACATATCAGCCGAAATCTTCAGCTTTTTCCTGCGTCGCTCCGGTCTGTCTTCAGCAGTATGTGACCTGACGGATCGCTCCAGTGTTTGCTGGGCGAGATGGAAGTCACTACTCAGTGTAAGTCTATGAGAGCCAGAATGATGCCAGAACAAGGCTTCCATAGACTTACACTGAGAGCTTGTGACTGTAACCTCTGACTTCTGGTCAGTCAGAAGTTGTTGTTTGTGAGATGGTGTTGCAGGACCGGAGCAGCGTTGGAAAGAGCAGAAGACAGCGACTGGTATGTATAAGACTAGGGCAGTGAACTTAGATTAGTTGCACCATTCCAAAGCGGAAATAAAAAAACAAACAAAAGCTGGAGTGGTGATTTAAAGGAACTTCACCATATACCGTATATCTTTTTACCTATTGATAGGAGATGACTAATTGATCGTTGCGGGTCCAAATGTTGAGACACCAACCAATCCTGTGAATGGGGTCCTGCAGAACACTGTCTGAGTGGAGTAGAGGTCGAGCATGCGCCCTTCCATCCCATTCTTTATGGAAACGACAGAGCAGTTATCTCCGGCAGCCCTACAGAGAATAAATGGAGCAGAGGTGCGCATGCTTCACATCGGCTCCATTCACATAGTGTGAGTCTGCACAGCAAAACTGAGCCCCATCATCATTCCTCCTGTAATTGTTGAAATATGTTACATTGCATTGTTTTTATTGTGTGTACATGTTCCTGGTAATTGTAAAGTGCTGCGGAATGTGTTAGCGCTATATAAATAAAAATATTATTATTATTATTAGCATTAGTGTATGTTCGCATGTGCGTTTTCCTGTTTTGCATCATGGTTCTAAAAACAACACAGCAAATAGCAATAGTAAAACCTAGGATTAAAAGATTATCCTCCCTCCCCAAAAAAGTTAGCCCCTATTCAAGGGATAGGGCAGGTCTGCATGATATGCGGCTCACCAACGATGTTGTGCAGTCAGCGGAGCTGGTCAGGGTGCGACAGCTGCTTCTTCACATATTCAAATGTATTCACGTCTTTCAGATGCAAATACATTTGAACAGTTCGGTGCCACCAGGACTGGGGCAGAGAAAGCATTTGTCAGCTCCTGTCCCGATGTGCACTAGCGTGATGCAGGTAGCACGCTGCTGACGTTATCACACTGCTGCCAGCATCACGGCCCCACAGGTAGAGATGTCGCACACTGGTAAGTGCTCCATAGAGGAGCCGAAGATCAAATGACATGTATCTTTAGATGAGGTGTCAGGGTAAGAAAGGGTAGTGTCACCACGGGGCACATAATGTGTCAATTTGGGACATTTTGGAGCAATTTGGGACATTATAGGAGACGTAGAGCAATTTGAGACATTATGGGGAAAATTTGGACATTATAGGGCAATATGGGACATTAAAGGGGACACTATGGGGAAATTAAATGGGATTGTGAAAGGGGCATAGTATAGGGATGGGCAGTGGGGTTATGTGGGGGATATTATGTGGGGGACTTATTAAACAGAGAGGTAGTGTGGGAGATATTTTGGAGAGGGGCAGTGTGTGGGGATATTTTGAAGAAGGGTATGTGGGGGGTATTTTATAGAGTAGGCAGTGTGGGGAGTATTTTGGAGTGGAGCAATGTGTGGGGGGATTTTAGAGAGGGAAAGTGTTTTGGGGGGTATTTTGTTCAGGAAGTACAGCAAATGGAAATTATTTATTCAGGGGCAGATCATGGGAAATATTTTTTTATTTATGGAGCAGTATGATGATGCTTTTATTTTTAAGGGCACCGTGTCAGGATGTGCTGCTGAAGAAGAAAAAGAGGCAATTCTGGAGTGTGAAGCTCTGGGAATGAAATCTCATCGTGGCGTCTGTGCTATATGGAGACAAAAGTGATGGGAATGACTTAAGAGAAGATGTCACCTATTAGGTACCCCGATGTAAATATTTTTGTGACACTGACTATGTCTCATCATCAGTGCTGTGGTTCATGTATGGTCCGCAGTCTGATGATAGCTGGTAAAAACAACTCTCAGCATCTCTTTACAATTGCTAAGGACATACTGGGAATTGTAGGTTCATGCAATACAAATGTACAGTGCCTACAAGTAGTATTCAACCCCCTGCAGATTTAGCATGTTTAATAAGATGCAAATAAGTTAGAGCCTTCAAACTTCAAACAAGAGCAGGATTTATTAACAGATGCATAAATCTTACAAACCAAAAAGTTTTGTTGCTCAGTTAAATTTTTATAAATTTTAAACATAAAAGTGTGGGTCAATTATTATTCAACCCCTAGGTTTAATATTTTGTGGAATAACCTTTGTTTGCAATTACAGCTAATAATCGTCTTTTATAAGACCTGATGAGGCCGGCACAGGTCTCTGGAGTTATCTTGGCCCACTCCTCCATGCAGATCTTCTCCAAGTTATCTAGGTTCTTTGGGTGTCTCATGTGGACTTTAATCTTGAGCTCCTTCCACAAGTTTTCAATTGGGTTAAGGTCAGGAGACTGACTAGGCCACTGCAACACCTTGAGTTTTTGCCTCTTGAACCAGGCCTTGGTTTTCTTGGCTGTGTGCTTTGGGTCGTTGTCGTGTTGGAAGATGAAATGACGACCCATCTTAAGATCCTTGATAGAGGAGCGGAGGTTCTTGGCCAAAATCTCCAGGTAGGCCGTGCTATCCATCTTCCCATGGATGCGGACCAGATGGCCAGGCCCCTTGGCTGAGAAACAGCCCCACAGCATGATGCTGCCACCACCATGCTTGACTGTAGGGATGGTATTCTTGGGGTCGTATGCAGTGCCATCCAGTCTCCAAACGTCACGTGTGTGGTTGGCACCAAAGATCTCGATCTTGGTCTCATCAGACCAGAGAACCTTGAACCAGTCAGTCTCAGAGTCCTCCAAGTGATCATGAGCAAACTGTAGACGAGCCTTGACATGACGCTTTGAAAGTAAAGGTACCTTATGGGCTCTTCTGGAACGGAGACCATTGCGGTGGAGTACGTTACTTATGGTATTGACTGAAACCAATGTCCCCACTGCCATGAGATATTCCCGGAGCTCCTTCCTTGTTGTCCTTGGGTTAGCCTTGACTCTTCGGACAAGCCTGGCCTCGGCACGGGAGGAAACTTTTAAAGGCTGTCCAGGCCGTGGAAGGCTAACAGTAGTTCCATAAGCCTTCCACTTCCGGATGATGCTCCCAACAGTGGAGACAGGTAGGCCCAACTCCTTGGAAAGGGTTTTGTACCCCTTGCCAGCCTTGTGACCCTCCACGATCTTGTCTCTGATGGCCTTGGAATGCTCCTTTGTCTTTCCCATGTTGACCATGTTTGAGTGCTGTTCACAAGTTTGGGGAGGGTCTTAAATAGTCAGAAAAGGCTGGAAAAAGAGATAATTATCCAAACATGTGAAGCTCATTGTTCTTTGTGCCTGAACTACTTCTTAATACTTTAGGGGAACCAAACAGAATTCTGGTGGGTTGAGGGGTTGAATAATAAATGACCCTCTGAAAAAACTTTTCCCAATTTAAAAAAAAAATAAACAAAGAAATAACATTCTTTTTTGCTGCAGTGCATTTCACACTTCCAGGCTGATCTACAGTCCAAATGTTACAATGCCAGGTTAATTCCAAATGTGTAAACCTGCTAAATCTGCAGGGGGTTGAATACTACTTGTAGGCACTGTATATGGGTATGACCTGACATTACAATTGATCGCTGTATTAAGTTTGACGCTGCATCCATGCACTGATGAATGTTCTTTCACTGCATTCTGTATTTCTGGTGCTGCATTCATGTACTCAAGGTGTTTCTGCTGCCTCAGTCATGTATGGACGGTGGTTTTGATGTTGCATTTATGTACTTCCGGAGTTTCTAGCACTGCGTTCATGTGCAGAGTGTTTCTGGCACTGCATTCATGTACTGACAGTAGTTCTGACGTTGCATTCATGTACTAATGGAAGTTCTGGTGCTGCATTCATGTAATGGTGGTGGATCTGATGCTTCATTTCTATACTGATTTTGCTGCACTCATGTGCTAACATTGGTTCTGATCTTATACACATGTAGCAATCCATAATGTGTTTCATGGCTACATTAAAACTTTAAAAGTGTCAAAACTTAGAGATTTGAAATTATGAGGAAGATTTGGTGAGTTTCTGCTTCAAAAACGCAATTTAACCCCTTAAGCCCCGAGGGTGGTTTGCACGTTAATGACCGGGCCGATTTTTACAATTCTGACCACTGTCCCTTTATGAGGTTATAACTCTGGAACGGTTCAACGGATCTTGGCGATTCTGACATTGTTTTCTTGAGACATATTGTACTTCATGGTAGTGGTAAAATTTCTTCGATATAACTTGCGTTTATTTGTAAAAAAAAAACGGAAATTTGGCGAAAATTTTGAAAATTTCACAATTTTCCAAATTTGAATTTTTATGCCCTTAAATCACAGAGATATGTCACACAAAATACTTAATAGGTAACATTTCCCACATGTCTACTTTACATCAGCACAATTTTGGAAACAATTTTTTTTTTGTTAGGGAGTTATAAGGGTTAAAAGTTGACCAGCAATTTCTCATTTTTACAACACCATTTTTTTTAGGGACCACATCTCATTTTAAGTCATTTTGAGGGGTCTATATGATAGAAAATACCCAAGTGTGACACCATTCTAAAAACTGCACCCCTCAAGGTGCTCAAAACCACATTCAAGAAGTTTATTAACCCTTCAGGTGTTTCGCAGGAATTTTTGGAATGTTTAAATAAAAATGAACATTTAACTTTTTTTCACACAAAATTTATTTCAGCTCCAATTTGTTTTATTTTACCAAGTGTAACAGAAGAAAATGGACCTCAAAAGTTGTTGTACAATTTGTCCTGAGCACGCTGATACCCATATGTGGGGGTAAACCACTGTTTGGGCGCATAGCAGAGCTCGGAAGGGAAGGAGCGCCATTTGACTTTTCAATGCAAAACTGACTGGAATTGAGATGGGACGCCATGTTGTGTTTGGAGAGCCCCTGATGTGCCTAAACATTGAAACCCCCCACAAGTGACACCATTTTGGAAAGTAGACCCCTTTAGGAACTTATATAGATGTGTGGTGAGCACTTTGACCCAACAAGTGCTTCACAGAAGTTTATAATGCAGAGCCGTAAAAATAAAATATCATATTTTTTCACAAAAATGATCTTTTCGCCCCCAATTTTTTTTTCCCAAGGGTAAAAGAAGAAATTGGACCCCAAAAGTTGTTGTGCAATTTGTCCTGAGTACGTTGATATCCGATATGTGGGGGTCAATGACTGTTTGGGCGCATGGCAGAGCTCGGAAGGGAAGGAGTGCCGTTTGACTTTTCAATGCAAAATTGACTGGAATTGAGATGAGACACCATGTTGCGTTTGGAGAGCCCCTGATGTACCTAAACATTAAACCCCCCCACAAGTGACCCCATTTTGGAAAGTAGACTCCCTAAGGAACTTATCTAGATGTGTTTTGAGAGCTTTGAACCCCCAAGTGTTTCACTACAGTTTATAACGCAGAGCCGTGAAAATAAAAAATGTTTTTCTTTTCCCACACAAGTTATTTATTAGCCCCCAGTTTTGTATTTTCCCAAGGGTAACAGGATAAATTGGACACCAAAAGTTGTTGTCCAATTTGTCCTGAGTACGCTGATACCCCATATGTGGGGAGGAGCCACCATTTGGGTGCATGGCAGAGCTCGGAAGGGAAGGAGCGCCATTTGGAATGCAGACTTAGATGGATTGGTCTGCAGGCGTCACGCTGCATTTGCAGAGCCCCTGCTGCACCTAAACAGTAGAAATCCCCCACAAGTGACCCCATATTGGAAACTAGACCCCCCCCAAGGAACTTATCTAGATGTGTTGTGAGAACTTTGAACCCCCAAGTGTTTCACTACAGTTTATAACGCAGAGCTGTGAAAATAAAAAATAATTTTTTTTCCACAAAAATTATTTTTTAGCCCCCAGTTTTGTATTTTCCCAAGGGTAACAGGAGAAATTGGACCCCAAAAGTTGTTTTCCAATTTGTCCTGAGTACGATGATACCCCATATGTGGGGGGAACCACTGTTTGGGTGCATGGCAGAGCTTGGAAGGGAAGGAGCGCCATTTGTAATGCAGACTTAGATGGATTGGTCTGCAGGTGTCACGTTACATTTGCAGAGCCCCTGATGTACCCAAACAGTAGAAACCCCCATAAGTGACCCCATATTGGAAACTAGACCTCCCAAGGAACTTATCTAGATGTGTTGTGAGAACTTTGAAGCCCCAAGTGTTTCACTACAGTTTACAGCGCAGAGCCGTGAAAATAAAAAATCCTTTTTTTTCCCACAAAAATGATTTTTAGCCCCCCCAATTTTTATTTTTCCCAAGGGTAACAAGAGAACTTGGACCCCAAAAGTTGTTGTCAAATTTGTCCCAAGTACACTGATACCCCATATGTTGGGGTAAACCCCTGTTTGGGCACACGGGAGAGCTCGGAAGGGAAGGAGCACTGTTTTACTTTTTCAACGCAGAATGGGCTGGAATTGAGATCGGACGCCATTTTGCGTTTGGAGAGCCCCTGATGTGCCTAAACAGTGAAATCTCCCCAATTCTAACTGAAACCCTAATCCAAACACACTCCTAACCCTAATCCCAATGGTAACCCTAACGACACCCCTAACCCTGACACACCCCTAACTCTAATCCCAACCCTAATCCCAACCGTAAATGTAATCCAAACCCCAACCCTAACTTTAGCCCCAACCCTAACGTTAGCCCCAACCCTAACCCTAACTTTAGCCCCTACCCTAACCCTAACTTTAGCCCTAACCCTAACTTTAACCCCAACCCTAACCCTAACTTTAGCTCCAACCCTAGCCCCAACCATAACCTTAGCCCTAACCCTAGCCCTAACCCTAACCCTAGCCCCAACCCTAACTCTAACCCTGGCACTAACCCTAGCCCTAACCCTAACCCTAGTCCCAACCCTAACCCTAACCCTGGCACTAACCCTAGCCCTAACCTTAACCCTAGCCCTAACCCTAGCCCTAACCCTAACCCTAGCCCTAGCCATAACCCTAGCCATAACCCTAGCCCTAACCCTAACCCTAGCCCTAACCCTAACCCTAGCCCTAATCCTAATGGGAAAATGGAAATAAATACATTTTTTAATTTTTATTATTTTTCCATAACTAAGGGGGTGATGAAGGGGGGTTTGATTTACTTTTATAGCGTTTTTTTAATAGCGGATTTTTATGATTGGCAGCTGACACACACTAAAAGACGCTTTTTATAGCAAAAAAGTTTTTGCGTCTCCACATTTTGAGACCTATAATTTTTCCATATTTTGGTCCACAGAGTCATGTGAGGTCTTGTTTTTTGCGGGACGAGTTGACGTTTTTATTGGTAACATTTTCGGGCACGTGACATTTTTTGATCGCTTTTTATTCCGATTTTTGTGAGGCAGAATGACCAAAAACCAGCTATTCATGAATTTCTTTTGGGGGGGAAGGGCGTTTATACCGTTCCACGTTTAGTAAAATGGATAAAGCAGTTTTATTCTTTGGGTCAGTACGAGGTATATAAATACCTCATTTATATCATTTTTTTAAATTTTGGCGCTTTTATACGATAAAAACTATTTTATAGAAAAAATAATTATTTTGGCATCGCTTTATTCTGAGGACTATAACGTTTATATTTTTTCGCTGATGATACTGTATGGAGGCACGTTTTTTGCGGGACAAGATGATGTTTTCAGCGGTACCATGGTTATTTATATCTGTCTTTTTGATTGCGTGTTATTCCACTTTTTGTTTGGCGGTATGATAATAAAGCGTTTTCTGCCTCGTTTTTTTTAATTTTTTTTACGGTGTTCACTGAAGGGGTTAACTAGTGGGACAGTTTTATAGTTTGGGATGTTACGGACGCGGCGATACTAAATATGTGTACTTTTATTGTTTTTTTGTTTTTATTTAGATAAATGTATTTATGGGAATATTTTTTTTTCTTTATTTAGGATTTTTTTTTTTTTTTTTACACATGTGGAAATTTTTTTTTTAACTTTTTTACTTTGTCCCAGGGGGGGACATCACAGATCGCTGATCTGACAGTTTGCACAGCACTCTGTGAGATCAGCGATCTGACTTACAGCACTCCTAGCTTACCAGCGCCTGCACTGAGCAGGCGCTTGGTAAGCCACCTCCCTGCAGGACCCGGATGCAGCCCCGTGGCCATTTTGGATCTGGGGACTGCAGGGAGAGGAGGTAAGAGACGCTTGGAGCAACCTGATCACATCGCGTTGCTCCGAGGGTCTCAGTGAAGCCCGCAGGGAGCCCCCTCCCTGCGCGATGCTTCCCTATACCGCCGGAACACTGCGATCATGTTTGATCGCAGTGTGCTGGGGGTTAATGTGCCGGGGGCGGTCTGTGACCGCTCCTGGAATATAGTGCCGGATGTCAGCTGCGATAGTCAGCTGACACCCGGCCGCGATCGGCCGTGCTCCCCCCGTGAGCACGGCCGATCGCATATGACGTACTATCCCGTCGGTGGGAATTAAGGCCCACCCCACCTCGACGGGATAGTACGTCATATGGGATTAAGGGGTTAAGTTAGCGTATGATCAAAATAATTTTTTGGAGCAGAAACTGAGCAGAAACTCTCCAAATACTTCTCAAATACTCAAAATTTGGTTCTTGTGATGGATTAATGTATTGATGGTGATTCTGGTGATGTGTTCATGAAACTACCCTTTAAAAATAACTACAGCCATTGGGATTGGTTCAGTATGGCAATGTGGCCCTTGGACCAAAAATGTTGTGCAGCCCTGGTATAGGAGATAGTCTCCTTAGCCGATTACTGCATCTACTATCCTCAACGTTGCCCTTTTCTTGGTATTTTCAATGCTAAGAAATATAATCAAATACTTATCCTTCATTTAGTGCCATCAGGGAGGCGTCTGATTGGCTCCAATTTATTCTGCAACAGGACAACAACCCTAAACATACAGTCAATGTCACTAAGATGCAGTATAAAGAAGAACAAGGAGTCCTGGAAGTCATATGTCCTCCACAGAACCCTGATCTCAACATTATAGAGTCTGTTTTTGAATACATGGAAAGACATAATGATTTGCACAAGCCTCATACACAAAAGATCTGTGGTTGGTTCACCAAGATATTTGGAACAAGCCAGGTTAATTCAAAAACTGTGCGCAATTAAGAGAATTTATGTTGTTTTGAAGGCAAAGTGTAGTCACACCAAATATACTGATTTTATCTAGATTTATTTTTTGTTCATTCACTTTCCATTTTGGTAAATGATGAAAATAAACTATTAACACATATTTATGAACGTTTCTTACTTTGCAACAGCTTTTCCAAGCCTGCCTAAAACTTTTGCCCATATTGTATACATCCCTTTTGTTACAGTAGCTACCGAGTCACCAGGACACAGGGCACAAGGCATGAATAACCTTTTTCATGTATCACATTACTTCCCCAGCAGAAAAATGCCAGAAATGAATCACAGTTTAGACTGTAACATGGGAGGTTGCATCTTTTATTGTGAACTAATCACTGAGAACTTCTAGTTATGTAGAAGGCAGATGGAGATGAAGCCTGAAGAGACTTTCTCATGCTCCATTTGGGACTCCCTTGCCAGATTTTCAGCCACTGGGAGAAATACCAAGATGCATCAGACAGGACAGAACATATAAACATCCTAGCTAAGCTTCCTTCCTTCCACCAAAATATGGACTGTATTGCTAAGTGAAAGAATTAATCATCTCAACCGTGAGAAATTCTGAAATACGGGCACTGGTCTGTGAATTTCCAGCCAGATAGGAGGACGCGATGAGGATCCAGATTATTGTCCTAGACTTTGAAAAAGCATTGCAGATGTCACATGAGGTTTCCATAACAATAATCTATCTGGGGGACAATTAGCTTCTTCTGTAAGCTGTTTGCAAAATATGAGTTCAGAATTTTTTAAATGTTTTTATTTTATTTTTTTGGCATAAATATCTGGACGATGCAGCTGTATCAACAACAGTGAGATGTTGTGATGTCAAAAGCAATTTATTCATATAATGTTTGTAAATTTAGTAAACTCTGGGTGAACCAATGACCTTGGCCATTTCAAGGTCACCAGATTGCGAAAGTGGATGACACGTCTTGAAAAGGCAATGAATAAACCAAAAGCTACTTTCACACATCAGGTTTTTTGCATCAGGCACAATCCGGCGAATTTTTTAAAAAACAGATCCCTTTTTTTCAACCGGATCCGTTTTTTTCTCATAGAGTTGTATTAGCGCCGGATTGTGCCTGATGTCCCAACGTTTCAAACGTTTTTTGCCAGATCCGTAAAAAATTAGTTTTCTGGCGGATGGAGAAAACGTCCAGAGCAATGTTTTTTCTGTCCGGCAGAAAACCGCACAATGACTGATCCGGCGACAAACGTATGAAACGCAGGTAGAAATGGCTGAATCCGGCGTCCGGATCCAGGTTTTAACAGAAATCATTCATGCATCCATCTCTCTCTCTCCCCAGAACACTGTATTCTGAAAAACAAAAAAAGGGATCCAGCAGAAAAACGGATCCGTTGCATCAGTTTTTCACTATTTTCGACGCATCCGTTTGTTCAAAAATTAGCCGGATTGTGCCTGAAGCAAAAAACCTGATGTGTGAAAGTAGCTTTAATTAGAAGATTAAAAAAAATTACAAAGAATGAACTTTTTACACTCATGGAATTTATGAAGATAAATAATCTAATTGATTGAGTTTACAGGAAAAAAAACAATCACTTCTACATACTTTTGCTTTATATGAAACTTGGTGTCCTTCATTCATCTGACAATAAGCATGCAGACAAATTCATTCGATCCTCTCAGCAATGTCCTGAAAATACAACTTTGACACCTTTGCCTTTCAAATAGTATCATCCCTGCATTGTATCATCCCTCCATTGTATCACTAGCGTTTTAGCTAATGTGTCATAGACCTGCGCAAGAATAAAACATTGCTGCAAGATTTTGTTCCGAGATGGAAATCAGGTTGATTGGAATCTATGATTAAATGAAGCCAGAAACACGTCATTTTTTTTTATATTTTCCACAGGCCTTGAAATGTGAATAAAAGTGTTTTATATTTACTGGATGGACTTGCCGTTATCCTCCTCTTCCTTCCGTAAATGAAGAAATAGTTCAGAGGTTCGGCATTTCTTTAAATGACCTAAAAATAAAAAGTTTCTTTACTTTCGTTAGATCTGCCCTATCTTCAATTTAGAAGTTTCTGAGATTCAGACTTCAGAAAGTGAGAGCGGAAGAAATACACAGGCTTGCGATTTCCAAAAATCTCCAGTATTTACTGGAGTGTTCATTTATTTTATACTCTTCATCAACATAGGCGTTCTGGGCATAAATGTAGGTGTTTCTTATATGATATTGCAGCGCCCCAGAGTCCTGGTCGTTGCAGTACTGTGGCTCCGCCACTATGGGGAGCTATGGTGCGTCTGATGGCACTGAAGGAGTTCATCTGACCAGGTATCACAGACACCAATACATTTCACAGCTGGGCCTCCGGGGGGAGCTAAGGGTGCTATTCATTAGGCCACTCCCCACCATAGTGGGTAAACTGGGGGTCAGGCAGGAAGTTAGATGAGAAAGCTGACTGGGTTGGAACCAGGCAACACCTTGTGGCAGAGGGTGTTGTAGGGGAAGATACAGTAGGGTCTTTGTCAGGGGTGGGATCCTGACAGAGGCTTGGCAACTTGAGCGAACGTAACGGGACCGCGCCTGCTCTGGGTAGCGGCGGTGCCCAAGGAAGGACTAGAAGCGAGATAGATTGTGCTGAGTGAGAAACGAGATCAAGCAAAAGGAGAAATACCAGTGGGGGTCGTGCTGTAAGACCGGAGCAACACCCCACTGAGGCGCACTACCGGTGGCCGGAACGCCGAGGGAGTATCATAACATTCAGCTTCAAGCAATACTCTAAACAGCGGCAGGACAGTCAGTCTAAGGCGGGCTGTCTAACTCAAATCACCTATGCAGTCTTGGGGGGCAACTTGTGGAGAGGGGCGACTCTAGGGTCCCGGAAGAGCTCCGAGCCTACCCGTCAAACGGGTGCCGTCCCAACCAGAACAACAGGGAGGGACGGGGGATTAGAAGAACATCATTTAATCGAGTTGTGAGGGAACTTAAGAAACAGACACAACGGTTGTGGGGACTTTCCGTAAGCACAGCAGGGAGGGACCGCAACACATAGCGCTAGAAGGAAGGCACCGATTTCCACCTGTGAAGAGAACTCTGGAGGTGCCATCAGACCGGCCGGACTTGCGCAGCCTGGTGAACCGTATTCTGGACTGTGGACTCAGAGATCTTCAGTAAAGAGGTAAAGAGACTGCAACCTAGTGTCTTCGTTATTTACTACAGCTTCCCCATCTACATCATCCACTCCTAGTAATTCCCTGTGCGCCCCACGGCAGGGTCACGGACCGGGGCCTAGGCGCCGTGACAACCCCAGAGCAGAGACTCAGAGGCCCGGTACCGGGTACCCCTCGGCCCTGCGGCAGTGGGGGCGCTACAACTTGGCGTCACGAACAGGATCTACTTAAGCCTGAAGAATCAGGTCATGTGTGCCTTGGAACTGTGATTTGTTGTGCTTGGACTGAACTATATTGCAAAGACTGTGCTATGCCGTTTGCCGCCAAAAGTTCCCGCCAAAAACCGCCGCCATTGCTACACCAAGGAAGAAGGGGGGCGTCCCATGGGAGGGGACTACCAAAGTGGCGCCAGAAGCGGCGACCGCCCCCTGCACCTCTTGCTGCAAAGCGAAGACCTGCCCCAAAGTAGAGGGCGACCCCTTGGTTTGCAACGGCGGGAAGCGGGTGACGGAGAAGCTCGACCTCGGAGAAATGGCGGAGTCAGGTGCATGCACTGCCACCGACTATCAGGCAGCGATGACGAACAGCAAGTGCCGGAACGAGGAGGGAGCGATCCCGGCTTGCCCTCCTCCACCAGAGGCGGACCTACGTCCACTGCAGCAGAAGGATCTGAATTCCTTGGAGCCGGCCGCGGAACTGAGCCTATCCATCCCGTCCCCGAAGCCAGCGGAGGAGGAACCATGGTGGGCGGAGCCGCATCCGGGGACCACCGAGGAAGAGCCGCGGTCCGGGCTGCAGCCGATTCCAGTGTCCCCGTCAACGGACCGGATCGACATCGGTGGAATCACATCAGGCGCAGGTATGGAAGGCGCCCCTGCTCCCCAGCTCGATCCCGCTCCCGCGACCGGCCCTTACCCCAGTAAAAGCCGTCTCCGCTCGGCCGAGCTAATAGTGCTACCCCCTGATGCAATGGGGAAGCTGGTACCGCCGCTGCCGACTAGGATGGGAGAACCCATAGACGTGGGCCCAGATGGGGTGATCCTCCAGTGGGACACCCCCCGGGTTGGGCCAGATGGAGTTCGGGAGGAGGGATTCACTCTTGCTGTGCTAACTTGGGAACAATACAAACAATGCTTGATCCTACATTGGAAGAGGCAAAAAGAGGCAGAACCGACTGACCCACCGAGGGTACAACCATCGCCTCTTGTATGTGATGACAGGAATATGGTAAAGCGGGGCACGGTATTGACCTTCCACCCGAAGAGGGGATGGGGCTCAATACAGGAACCGGGGCTACCAACTGACGTTTTTGTTGCCAGTTGCAACGTGAAGACTCCTTGCTGCGGCCGAAGTGGTGACCCATTACAAAAGGGGGATCAGGTGACTTACACCCGTCATCAGAATGCATGCGGATGGTATGCCCGGAATGTGCGCCGCTGTGGGCCTGGGAGAGTGTCATCTGTTACTCCAACTATGATGGAACCAGGCGTGACGGATCTTACCAATATTGCCGCCGTACGTCTCATTGCAGCGACTGAGCTGGCAGCTAGAGTCCGCCTTCAGGTTCAGACCTCAGGAGGTCTGACTGCCCCGGGGAAATCCGCCAGTGACACTGGTGCGGCATCAGCTGCTAGCCAAGGATCGAAGCCTGCACAGTCGGAAGGTGTCCACTTTCGGCTGATGTCTTGTGATTTGCTATAAGAATAAACCTTGATACCATGAATATGTACATAGTTCTTAACTGTTTGTTTCCTGATGTTTTGCTGCTGAACCCGTCCAGGGTTAACCCTTAAGGGGATCCTTCTGCGGACTTGGGGATCCCTATTGTTTTGCTTTTGTTTGTTTTTCTAAAGTTTTGCACAAAGTTTACAGAACTGCTGAAATCATGAACAGTGCATGATCCAAACTTCTTGTATATAGTTTTACTTAAAGAAGGACTCTTTGTGAAGATACCACACTGGAACCTTTGCTGAGTATGGACTGGTAGCTTGAGAAGGCGTGCTACCTCATAAAGACTTGGTCCCCTCTTAAAGGGGATGTTCATTTGTTGCGCTTAAACCGTGGTATTGCTTTAAGATTGGAAGCAATAATGTCTTGACCAAAGAAAGTGATGATAATGTTTACATGAGAAAGTTATATGTATTTAACTAGTTAATTGTGAAGAAATAGTGATGATGTTCTCTGAGAAGAAAAAGGTGAAAGATAGAAGAAGGATGCAGTGGGCCCATAGGGATAGACGTAGTGTCCAGCATGCATGATAGAAAGAAAGATAATGAGAAGGCTTAATGTTCAAAAGAAAATGTTTTGATAATGATAATAGATAGTTAGGATAGAAGGTAAACCCTGAGTCCTCATAGGAGTCATGTAGAGATGGCTCAGTGCTCTTAAACTGAAAGTAATGTTATGTTCTATACTGTGTATAGTAGTGAAAAGGCAGTAGGCCCGGGCTGAACGGGGCGGTCCTGTAACCGAAAGGAGAGGCAGTAGGTCTGGTGCCGATAGGACAGGCGGTCCTGCAGATTTAAAGAAGGAGAATGAGAAAGTTAAACTACCTTATAATGTGATTATAGGAAGGTCTTTAGTGGATAAAGAGTGTATGTCCTTAAAGGCGATGTTAAATTATTGTCCAACAATTTTGCACTTAGTAGAATACCCGGTTGGGTAACAGGAGTTATTTATAGCCTGTAATTTATAATGTTAACCATGTTTGTAACATTCAAGTGTCCTTACCTCCCATAAAGGGAAGCCTGTTCAAGTATACTTATTGTTATTGCACTCAACAAAACTGTATGTCTTTTTGCTAACTTGTATTGTTGTTTTCTTCCCAGTCCCGGAGTACTGTGTTTAACCAGGTGGGAGTGCAGCGCCCCAGAGTCCTGGTCGTTGCAGTACTGTGGCTCCGCCACTATGGGGAGCTATGGTGCATCTGATGGCACTGAAGGAGTTCATCTGACCAGGTATCACAGACACCAATACATTTCACAGCTGGGCCTCCGGGGGGAGCTAAGGGTGCTATTCATTAGGCCACTCCCCACCATAGTGGGTAAACTGGGGGTCAGGCAGGAAGTTAGATGAGAAAGCTGACTGGGTTGGAACCAGGCAACACCTTGTGGCAGAGGGTGTTGTAGGGGAAGATACAGTAGGGTCTTTGTCAGGGGTGGGATCCTGACAGAGGCTTGGCAACTTGAGCGAACGTAACGGGACCGCGCCTGCTCCGGGTAGCGGCGGTGCCCAAGGAAGGACTAGAAGCGAGATAGATTGTGCTGAGTGAGAAACGAGATCAAGCAAAAGGAGAAATACCAGTGGGGGTCGTGCTGTAAGACCGGAGCAACACCCCACTGAGGCGCACTACCGGTGGCCGGAACGCCGAGGGAGTATCATAACATTCAGCTTCAAGCAATACTCTAAACAGTGGCAGGACAGTCAGTCTAAGGCGGGCTGTCTAACTCAAATCACCTATGCAGTCTTGGGGGGCAACTTGTGGAGAGGGGCGACTCTAGGGTCCCGGAAGAGCTCCGAGCCTACCCGTCAAACGGGTGCCGTCCCAACCAGAACAACAGGGAGGGACGGGGGATTAGAAGAACATCATTTAATCGAGTTGTGAGGGAACTTAAGAAACAGACACAATGGTTGTGGGGACTTTCCGTAAGCACAGCAGGGAGGGACCGCAACACATAGCGCTAAAAGGAAGGCACCGATTTCCACCTGTGAAGAGAACTCTGGAGGTGCCATCAGACCGGCCGGACTTGCGCAGCCTGGTGAACCGTATTCTGGACTGTGGACTCAGAGATCTTCAGTAAAGAGGTAAAGAGACTGCAACCTGGTGTCTTCGTTATTTACTACAGCTTCCCCATCTACATCATCCACTCCTAGTAATTCCCTGTGCGCCCCACGGCAGGGTCACGGACTGGGGCCTAGCCGCCGTGACAACCCCAGAGCAGAGACTCAGAGGCCCGGTACCGGGTACCCCTCGGCCCTGCGGCAGTGGGGGCGCTACAATATCACATAATGGAATTCATAGCATAATAAGCAAACGATACTCCTTGTATCCAGCCAACTTAGTCACCTTCCTCAACAAGTCTTTGCTTTAGAGCATTCCTCTGAAAATTACTACACCCTATGAAATTTGACAGGCCTAGTGACATTACCGCTTTCCTTACCTTTAGGCTTGGGTTACTTATATTGTCTCCTCTGAGAGAATCGGATCGATTATGGTAATGTTGACACTCTGATATGAGTTTGATCACAATGTCAGTTTAGTGTGATACGATTTTCTTGGATGAGAGAATGACAGCACAGGTGTGGAGAAGATGGAGAACGAAATTTCTCCACCTTTTCCATTGTGTGAGTCTGCGAAAATCCAAGTGTAGTCTGATGTTTTCTACACACAGATCGACTTGAATGAGTTAGCGTGATCCGATTTTGCGTTGCAAATCTCTACATGCTGCAATTTTGTTCTCATGCTGAGCCAGTAGGAGCAAAAAAACCACTAAGCCCTAAGATCTAACTCAGATGCCGTGTTTGTCTCTAGTGAGAAAAACGGAGCGATTATTTTGATCAGAGTATGGTCCGACTGTCATTAGTTTTTCTCATACTTGGATGAAAAATGTTCCCCTCCCCTTCTCTTTTTTGACAGTCTGTGAAAATCGCACCGCACTTGGATGTCATCAGATGTCATGGACCCTCAGATCAAAATTGTTCATGTCTCTGCGGTTTTCTGAAGACCGCTAGATCCACGAGAAATCAATTACATGTGAATGGCTTCATAGACTAACACAGGTACGAGTGTTAATCATGAAACCATGGATAGCGCTCGTTCACAAAAATCGACACCTAACACTGTCAAAGCTGTAGAACAGTCACATCAAATGTTGTTTTCAACAGAAAAAGTCAACCTATTTGGGAAAGTTTCATTGGGATAAGTTCACACTGTCGTTTGACACGGTTTGCATTCCAAAATTAGCAGAAAATATATTTAAGATACTTGGTAATTTCACTTCCTATTGGTCTTAATGGGTATAAATATAACCTAAAATGCACATGGCACATTTGTTCCATTTTTTATAGATGGGGAAAAAAAAGCATCATGCCGATTTTGGAGTATTTTCAGTGTGGATAATGCTTCAAATTTACTTATTAAATCAAATAGACAGAAAAAAATCTTAAATCTATATTTTTTTAAAAAGTCAATTTTTTATGTGGATTCAGTGTCAAGAAAAATCCATATAAAAAAACCTTAAGATTCCTTGAAACAAAATAAGCTTATTGCCCTGGGTTGAATGTTAATGGGTAAAGACAGATTTTTTTTTCTCTTCTACGACAGATTGGCTCATGCATTATTTTCTTTTTGCATTCCTTTGTATCAATAAGATCCTAATTCTCTTACTTTCCTTTACATTCTCTCGACTTAAAGGGAACCTGTCACCCCCAAAATCGAGGGTGAGGTAAGCCCACCAGCATCAGGGGCTTATCTACAGCATTCTGTAATGCTGTAGATAAGCCCCCGATGTATCCTAAAATATGAGAAAAAGAGGTTAGATTATACTCACCCAGGGGCGGCCCCGGTCCGGTCCGATGGGTGACGCAGTCCGGTCTGGCGCCTCCTATCTTCATCAGATGACGTCCTCTTCTTGTCTTCATGCTGTGGCTCCGGCACAGGCGTACTTTGTCTGCCCTGTTGAGGGCAGAGCAAAGTACTGCAGTGTGCAGGCGCTGGTCCTCTCTGACTTTTCCCGGCACCTGCGCACTGCAGTACTTTGCTCTGCCCTCAACATGGCAGACAAAGTACGCCTGCGCCGGAGCCGCAGCGTGAAGACCAGAAGAGGACGTCATCCTATGAAGATGGGATGGGACTCCCCGCCAAGGTGAGTATAATCTAACCTCTTTTTCTCATCTTTCAGGATACATCGGGGGCTTATCTACAGCATTGCAGAATGCTGTAGATAAGCCCCTGATGCCAGTGGGCTTAGCTCACCGTCGATTTTGGGGGTGACAGGTTCCCTTTAAAGAGCATTTCTTTTTCAACTATATTAGGTGATCAAAATGGCTCTGACATTGGAATTACAGTTGATGCAGATGACGTGATTAAAGCAGTGGTGTAGCATTGGAGTGGGCCACAGGGCTGGTTGTTTTGGGTGCCCACCCTGTACGCAAGGGTGAACATGGTCAGTTTAGGTTAGTGTAAGCTTTATTTATTTGTGAGGCATGGCACGAATGTGGCATGGTTAATTTGGTAGGGACTCTTGGGAGGACACTCAGAAGCAATTTTTTGTTGTAAAGTGGCACTTACGGAGTATTATTTGTTTTAGGGGGAGAACCTGTGGGACATCGTGACTGGACTAGTGACAATACTTGCTTGTCCTGGAAGTTTGCAACCCACGCTACACCACTGAGTAAATGTACTGTAAGTGCGAAATTAATGAACTCCTGGGATTTACAATCATGTTACTCTCTCGAGTTTACAGAGAATGGTGGTCAAAACCAAAACAGTCTCCCTATTGGGGAAAACACAATTTTAGAGATTCGTCCGATTGCCAGACTGGATATAACATTGTGCAGGAGCTTTTCTGCATGCACATCTGCCCAAACCTTGCAAGTAACACAAGTTATATTACATGCACTGGTCCTCTCCTCTAGGTTCTGCACAACAACAATACAGATCTGTCAAGGCTTTATGCACTTACTTATATGGCCTGTGTACAAAATCTGAATACAGCTTTTTCATTGCTTGCAAATCATATCCTACCCAAAATCTGCAAAAAACACGAAGGTTCTGATTTTGGATCTTAGTTGCCTTTTCTATAAATAATCTCATTAGTTCATGTTATAACGTAATATCCAACATTTAATGCATGAAAAACAAATGGCTTTGAGGTCTCGTTGGCTTGTTCTTGAATCTATAGAACAGTGAAAGCTTGCAAAGTAATTTCCAGATAGTCATTAAATATATAACATTTTTCGGCTTTTTAGAGCAAATGTAAATTGCATCCTCATTTACATCCATATACAAACTCATTAATCTTTTTTGCTTGTTCTTCCATTACATTTATCCTTAAATGCCCCTTTTTTCCCGCATTGATTGATGCATATCCGAGTTCTCACTTTCTGAATTCCATAAGCCATTACAAAGCGTCTCCAGATAATCAAAGTTTTAGGGTGTAGTAAACTTTCTGCTACTTCTTTTATTATTATTATTATTATTATTATTATTAATTTATATAGCACCATTGATTCCATGGTGCTGTACATGAGAAGGGGTTACACACAAATTACAGATATCACTCACAGAAAACAAACTAACAATGACAGACTGATAGAGGGGAGAGAACCCTGCCCTTCCAGGCTTACATTCTACAGGATGGTGGGAAGGAGACAGCAGGTTGGGGGAATGCAGCAGCTCCGGTGTTGGTGAGGCGGTAGCTTCGGTAGTGGTGAGGAGGCAGCGGGGTCATTGCAGGCTGTAAGCTTTCCTGAAGAGGTGGGTTTTCAGGTTCCATCTGAAGGATCCGAATGTGGTTGATAGTCGGACGTGTTGGGGCGAAGAATTCCAGAGGATGGGGGATATTCGGGAGAAGTCTTGAAGGCGGTTGGGTGAAGAGCAAATAAGTGTGGAGGAGAGAAGGAGGTCTTCTACAGCTTGATATGGATTCTAAAGACAATGCAGAAGTTAAAGGTGTATTCCGGTTGTAACTAATAGAGGTTTGTGTCCCGTGTATAAATACAGCAGAGGTTGTGTATGTGTAAAGTTAGCTATGTAAGGAGGCAAAGTGGGCAATTGCACATGGCCCTTATCCCTAAAGGAGACCCTACAAGACAGTACACTGCTGCAGGTTCAGAGTAGCAAGGAGCTTCCGGCAGTGCAGATGAGTGTTTGTAGGTGGAAACTGGCACTCATCCAAAAAATAAGCAAAATGGGTGATTGAATGGTTTATGCTGGAGCAAGAATCAGCATTCTATGCAGCACATCGCTGCGTGTAAATAAGACCTGTGCTGCCGATAACATGATACTGTATGGGGACAGAGCGATCATATTAGGCATTGTTCTGTCCCATCATTCTTCGTCAGTCTGTATAAAGAAGCTGGTAAACAAGCTCCAAATGACTTTTATAGTAGGGGAAATAAGTATTTGATCCCTTGCTGATTTTGTAAGTTTGCCCACTAACAAAGACATGAACTGTCTATAATTTTAAGGATAGGTTAATTTTAACATTGAGAGATAGAATATCAAAAATAACATCCAGAAAATCACATTGTATAAATTATATAAATTTATTTGCATTTTGCAGGGAGAAATAAGTATTTGATCCCCTACCAATCAATAAGAGTTGTGGCTCCTACAGACCAGTTGGACGCTCCTAATCAACTCATCACAAGCATTAAAGACAGCTGTCTTACATAGTCACCATAGTCAGTTCTATGGGGTCTTCTCTCCCTCAGTTGTGGGAACCTATTCCTCTACAACCGGCTCCAGAAAAGTACCCTCAACTCATGGACCAGGAAACCCATCTCTGCATGTTGCGAGGTTGACCACTGGATCACCATGTGCGGAGGAGGTTTAGGGTCCTTGGGCAGCGCCCGTCGTCCGGTAACTTCCCGCTGCTGCCCCGGGGGTGACGTTTTCAGGAATTTCTTCCACCTCTGTCTCTTCCTCACTCACTTCCATAAGGCAGCTGGGAGATTAATTTGGCTTTCGTCTTCTTTGCGCCATCAATATTCAAAGCTCACCTCTTTGCTCCTCACTCCTCGTGCATTGAGAAGAAAATGATGGCGGTCGCTCCCCGCTTCCTTCGTGCCTGGCTCTGCCTCTCCCTGGGCTGGACTTTACTACTGCAAATATCACCTTAGGCCGCGCTCTCTGCTATTGCCATCTTCCGCCCGATGGGCCATGCATCACACTGCACTGCACACTCTTCTGGAACGCACTTCATATTGTGGGATGAATTCTGGCTGCAGGGCACATTCTTCGGGCTGACACACATTTGGGTGCTCTTCCATCAGTGCCATGGGTCTTCCGTAGTCCACTTTCTTCGTGCCATGAACTTGCATCCTGATGACTACGACTTATGTATGCTGCCTGAGCAAGGTAGTCATGGGCAAACTGCTGCTCCTGCTCGCTCTGGCACCCTACAAACAAAACTTTTCCCAGTATTAGAATGCTGCAATGTGTGGATTGCCTCACACTTACTTGTGGCCCATGGGCCTCCACTTGCTCCAGACTTTCATTTTTCAGAGCTTTCGGAGCAAGCAATTCAGGAGAATTCATCAAAACACTCAAACTTTTACCTTGCAGCTTACGATCATTACAATCAAGCAACTAGGATAGGGCCCAACAGGTTACAGTCTTTTCCACTGGTTACCGGACATAACTTCAGCCCTAGTTCTCGGTAAGGGTAGAGTATCCCTCTTGCTAACTCCTCTAGTACTAGGAATTCTGCTCCAATATAAGCAGTGCACACGGATTCCATCACCTTCACCTCTGAGAGTTAGAGTCCATCTTTCCCTGCAGCTCTGCAGGCTTAGTGCGCCCAAGAGCCCCGACATCCATCTTGAAGTTCCCAGGCCGACAGATGGATTCACACGGAATGGTTCTCTGACTATCCACTGCCCCGAGTAACAGGCTCATGTTGTCCCTAGCTGTCTATTGCCTATGACCACTGCTGTCACTTCACCACACTTTCTCCAACTGAACTTGACACTTCCTGAACTTGGCACTAAAGGTACCTTCACATTAAGCAACGCTGCAGCGATAGCGACAACGATGCCGATCGCTGCAGCGTCGCTGTTTGATCGCTGGAGAGCTGTCACACAGACCGCTCTCCAGCGACCAACGATGCCGAAGTCCCCGGGTAACCAGGGTAAACATCGGGTTACTAAGCGCAGGGCCGCACTTAGTAACCCGATGTTTACCCTGGTTACCAGCGTAAAATGTAAAAAAAACAAACAGTACATACTTACATTCGCGTCCCCCGGCGTCCGCTTCCTGCACTGACTGAGCGCCGGCCCTAACAGCAGAGCGGTGACGTCACCGCTGTGCTGTACTTTCACTTTCACTTTACGGCGCTCAGTCAGTGTGGGAAGCGGACGCCGGGGGATGCGAAGGTGAGTATGTACTGTTTGTTTTTTTTACATTTTACACTGGTAACCAGGGTAAACATCGGGTTACTAAGCGCGGCCCTGCGCTTAGTAACCCGATGTTTACCCTGGTTACCAGTGTAAAACATCGCTGGTATCGTTGCTTTTGGTGTCAAACACGACGATACACGCCGGTCTGATGACCAAATAAAGTTCTGAACTTTGTTCAACGACCAGCGATATCACAGCAGGATCCTGATCGCTGCTGCGTGTCAAACTAAACGATATCGCTAGCCAGGACGCTGCAACGTCACGGATCGCTAGCGATATCGTTTAGTGTGAAGGTACCTTAACTCTCAGTTCCCCCTCCCTGATCTGGGCCTGCCATTACAGTTAACCCTGTCTAGGCTAAACTGCAGTACCAGAGGGTTTTACTTTCAGATAACATACATGAAGATAAATTACATTTAACCCCTTGATGTGTCAGAGAATCTATATATATAATTGTCTAAGGGTTTTTCCGTCTGTCTGTCTTTCTGTCTGTCTGTCTTTCTGTCTGTCTGTCTGTCTGTCTGTCCTGGAAATCCCGCGTCTCTGATTGGTCGAGGCCGCCAAGCCTCGACCAATCAGAGATGGGCACAGCATGGCGACAATGATGTCATAATGGAAATCCCGCGTCTCTGATTGGTCGAGGCCGCCAGGCCTCGACCAATCAGCGACCGGCACAGTATCGACGTAGATGTCATAATGGTTGCCATGGCGACGATGTCATAAAGGTTGCCTCGACCAATCAGCGATGGGCACAGTCTGCCGCAAATTCTGGAATCATCATTGTCCATATACTACGGGGACATGCATACTCTAGAATACCCGATGCATTAGAATCGGGCCACAGTCTAGTAGAACATAATCTCCAACACTCCTACAGCACATCCACAAAAAATACAATAAAAAGGAAAACATCTTATGTACTTCACATGGAGCCAAGAGAGGTTAGAAAAAGCCTTAAAATTTGAAGCATGACCTCAAGTGCACATGCCATTTAATGTGCAATTGGGGTCATACTTCATTCTATATTAACTGTTTATTTAATATTTAACACGGTTTAAATTATTAGTTGTGTTCATTTTCACTTAATTTTTCAGTCCCTATAGGATACCTGAACCTGCTTTCTTTTGGCTGCTTATACTATATACTGTAGTTGACCCTTTGTAGTGGAAGATGATCATGACTTCAGGGTTTAGAAGATTAGAAGATCAGTGGCTGTGGGTCCTGAGGTAACTGATGAGGCCAATCTGGGGCCTTGAATATGGGACATAAGTAGATGTAGATACTCCTTGTGCCTTCAAGAACAGTTTGCATTTGTTTTGCCTCAAAGAGTCTCCTGTCTTCAGCTGCACGTGCTGCTGAAGAGATCCTGCCTCGCCAAACTGGACGGTCCAGAAATTTGAGGGACGCTTTAAAGCAGTCTTGTAACATTTCTTTGGCACCCTGACTGTTCACTTTCTCTGACACAGTTCTGTGTATAGTAGTTATTTAGGCAATTGGTTTTCTGGCATTCTAACCACATCTCCAGCTCATCTGACTTGGGCTTTCAGCAGTAAAAGGTTGGACGCTGCAGAACCCATCTTGCTCCAGGGTCGGCTTGTCGGGAACATTGCCTTTCCATCTGATATCGAGAAGTCTATGGAGACAGATCAAGTGAAAGTAATTGAGTGGTTTGGCATGCTGGCTGTAAACAGTCCAGGTCTTAGCAGTAGACCTTCAAGTTGGTGGTAAAGCTGAGTTCACTCCGCTTCCAGAAATTCTGACAGAGTCTCCTGAAGGCGGTGCTGGTTTTGACAATTCTGTTGTTGATCTCAGCGTCTATGGTCATTGCACAGGAGAGTGTGATGTCCAGGTAAGCGAAGTTGTCGACCGCTTTGAGGTTGTGTTCCTTCATCGCAATGCAAGATTAACGGTATGGTTTTCCTGGAGCAGGTTGGCCCATAACTATGTATGAAGTACAGTCTGTGGCTTGGCTTCATGACAGTATAAAGATGGCAGCAACAGTGTCCATTAACCCATCGTACCCTACTATCGTTTCAAGGGGGAAGGCGGCAATGGGTGCTGGAATGGTTGAGTGATGCAATAGTGCCACTAAATTGCCGTTGTTAATCTAAGAGCTAACTATTGAGCGATGTATCATAAAAACACTGCTCTGACTGCTATAAAAATATATTGAGAAATTAAAGGGCTCAGAATTTGGAACCTAAAAATTACATGATAAAGATGGATTTTGACTTTAGGCTCCATCTTTACTCTTTTAATTTGGAACTTACTGACCCTATACACAGTGGAAAAGAACCCCATCCCCAGAAACACCCCCCCAAACAGTGGCGTAATTGGAAGTCCTGACAATTTTATGCTTTGGTTCATAGGACTGTTCTGGCCAAATTGGGTCTGCTGGCAAATATATGGATGGGAAACCAACATATCACCAAAAATCAACTCTACCTGTGTAGTAGATCCTGCTGATACACATCCACTATCGTTATTATTGGTGGGACGATCACATAAAATAACATAATTTCTGTTTTCAAAAGGGTAAATATTTTTGGCAGGTTCCTCCTCTTCTTGGCTCCCAGCCCCAGAGCAGACATAACATTTCTATCACTATTAGCATTAGGTTTTGGCCCATAGGAGGTTTTTTCCCCTAGCTTTCTTTTCACACACTACTGCAGAGTAAAAGAACGGAAGATACCGGGGTCAGGATCCGGGAAGCATTGCCAGATGATGTTACCAGCTGCAAAAAAAACCCAAAGAACAGAATTAAAAGAAAAAATTAACCATTTGATAACAGGGTAAACTAAAGTAAGCCGTAAAATGAAGCATTGCAGAATTATCCTAGTAATGGAGGAAGTGAAAGGGTAACGCTCGCAGCTGCAGGTCTGAATAGAAGGAATGCTGATTCTTCATTTATGACTGACTCATTCATATCCTCTGCACAAAAGAGACGGCAATGAGGAAGTGTTCAGACGTACTGTGCAGCCAACCAACAGTACCGTGATTTAGCGTAGGATTAAATGGGTACATTCATTAATGAGCTATTCTTAGAGGACATTCAGTGCTGAGCTATTTCATATACTCAGCTTTCACCATACAGAAAGTTTCATTTTATATGTTTATTATATGGTTAGGAAGAGTTCTTCAAATCAGATGGCACCTGAAAAAGCCTATCGTACTTTATCCATCAAAAAATACATGTACCCTTGAATCCCCTTTCAAGCATACAACTGCTTAGAGGTCACTTTGCTGTAGGGGAGGCCCTGTACTCTAAGAAAACTTGATCTCAATTTGCAAATCTACTTACGGTATTTAAAAACATTGTTTTACCCCTTAAAAATCACTCCAAAGTGCCAACCATTATGTGTCTCTGCTCTGTTTAATTTGGTGTCCACTGCCTGTTGTGGAGTGCAATCCATATTCTGATGCAGAGATGCAAATACAGATTACAGGAGGTGGGGGAGGGCTTTGTCTCTCAGCTCCTCTGTCAAAATACATACAGACATAACAGAGAGGTGGGTTTTCAGGACAAGGCAAGTAAACAATTGGTCAATAGCAATTCTTGCTATGAAACATGGGACATTACTGTAAGTTCCAGCACACATAGTGCTGTCAGAATGCTTAACAAGCATAACTATGCATTGAAGAAGAGTGTATGATAAGTTACAGAGCATGAGTAACAGTGGAAGTAGGTGGCCCATTTTGAGGAAATATATTTGTCCCGATTCAAATGGTGTTTTTCCCAGTTTGAAATCTGTCCTGACTTCTGCTTAAGCTTTTGTTCCGGGTGTGACTTGACCACATCTATCCTGTTGTATTGCTGGGACTTTTTTTGACACAAGATCAGGGATCTATGGGGTTAATTGCCTGGTTTTGATTACTCTTTTCTGAGAGACCTGGGTGAGGCTGCCTGCTATTTAAACCCCTGTGTCTCTGACTTCCACTACCAGTCAATAATTTTTGCTATCTGACTTGTGCTCTTGACCTTGCTTCTGCTGATTTTCTCATTCCTCTTTTTTTCTGACCTCAGCATGTATTTTGACCATTCTATTGTTTTGCAATTCTGTTTCTTGGCTCTGACTCCACTTGGCGAACATTCTTGCCTATGGTTCTGTAAGGAGGTTGCTTTCCCTGCTCCTTACCTGGAACCACTTAGTCAGACAGCTGGGTTGTCGGGGGGAAGACTTTCTGCCCTGGACAGAAGGGACCATGTGACGGCTGGAGGCAGAGAGGAAGAGAGGGGGTGTGGTCAGAAAAGAGCGGGAGAGCAGAGCGTGCCAGACAGAGGGGACAGCGTGCCAGAGAGAAGGCAAGCTGCAGCGCCGCGCTCCCCATGACAGAGTGCTCCCCGTGAGGGCACTGAGGATAAGATACCAGCCGTAGCTAAGGCTGGAGTTAGAGTGTGGACTTGGAAGCCTCCATAATCAGAGATGAGGTATCCCCTTACAGTGACCTGAGCGCACAGCCCGGTGACCGCACTGACAAGCCAGGACCCCTGAGTGTGACTAAGGAAACTGCTCAGTGTGTGTGTATTCTTGCTGCAGAGAGAGAAACTGTCAGCCTAATATACAGAGACTCCCAGCAGAGTGGCTGTGTGACTTCCTGCTTGCAGCTTCACTGGGAGAATAGTCTTAACTGTTATGAACTGGTGGTTTAGGAGCAACATGGGACGTGCTCTGGAGGAGGTGGTACCTTTACTGACCGCAGACTCTGAACTTAACACAACACTAGAAGTAGCCGTGGGATGTTCCTGTCACTCCCTAGACACCTCGTCACAGCCGGAGGACTAAATACCCCTAAAGATAGAATCAGGAAAGCTATCTTGCCTCAGAGAAAATCCCCAAAGGATAGGCAGCCCCCCACAAATATTGACTGTGAGTGTCGAGGGAAATGACATACACAGAATGAAACCAGGATATAGCAAAGGAGGCCAATCTAGCTAGATAGATAAGACAGGACAGAATACTGTGCGGTCAGTATTAAAATACTAGAAAAATCCACCACAGAGTTTACAAAAATCTCCACACCTGACTAAAGGTGTGGAGGGTAAATCTGCTTCCCAGAGCTTCCAGCTTAACTGAATAAATCCATACTAACAAGCTGGACTAAAAAAAACATAGAATGTGCTGAACGATTAAGTCCACAACAAATGGACTGCAAAAGAACAAAGCAAGGACTTATCTTTGCTGAACTGGTCAGAATATCAGGGAAATCCAAGCAGAGATGTGAATCCAACCAGGAACCATTGACAACTGCCCCAGGCTGAAGGATAGAGCTAGGATAAATAGCCGAGCCAGAAAGACGATCAGTGGAAGCAGCTGCTGACTGCTAAATCCAAGGAGCAGCAGTTCCACTCAAAACCACCGGAGGGAGCCCAAGAGCAGAACTCACAAAAGTGCCACTTACAACCACCGGAGGGAGCCCAAGAGCGGAATTCACAACAGTACCCCCCCCTTGAGGAGGGGTCACCGAACCCTCACCAGAGCCCCCAGGCCGATCAGGGCGAGCCAAGTGAAAGGCACGAACCAAATCGGCGGCATGGACATCGGAGGCAACAACCCAAGAATTATCCTCCTGGCCATAACCCTTCCACTTGACAAGATACTGAAGCCTCCGCCTCGAAAAATGAGAATCCAAAATTTTCTCCACCAAATATTCCAACTCCCCCTCAACCAACACCGGGGCAGGAGGATCAACCGAGGGAACAACGGGCACCACATATCTCTGCAACAAAGATCTATGGAAAACATTATGGATGGCAAAAGAGGCTAGAAGGGCCAAACGAAATGGATTGATAATCTCAGAAATCTTATAAGGACTAATAAACCGAGGCTTGAACTTAGGGGAAGAAACCTTCATAGGAACATGACGAGAAGATAACCAGACTAAATCCCCCACCCGAAGCCGGGGACCAACACACCGATGGCGGTTAGCAAAACGTTGAGCCTTTTCCTGAGACAGCGTCAAATTGTCTACCACATGAGTCCAAATCTGCTGTAACCTGTCCACCACAGAATCCACACCAGGACAATCAGAAGGCTCAACCTGCCCCAAAGAAAAACGAGGATGAAAACCAAAATTACAAAAGAAAGGCGAAACCAAAGTAGCCGAACTAGCCCGATAATTAAGGGCAAACTCGGCCAACGGCAAGAAAGCCACCCAATCATCCTGATCAGCAGACACAAAGCATCTCAAATAGGTTTCCAAGGTCTGATTAGTTCGCTCAGTTTGGCCATTTGTCTGAGGATGGAACGCCGAAGAAAAAGACAAATCAATGCCCATCCTAGCACAAAAGGCCCGCCAAAACCTAGAAACAAACTGGGAACCTCTGTCAGACACAATATTCTCCGGAATGCCATGCAAACGAAACACATGCTGAAAAAACAATGGAACCAAATCAGAGGAAGGCAATTTAGGCAAAGGTACCAAATGGACCATTTTAGAGAACCGGTCACAAACCACCCAGATAACAGACATCTTCTGGGAAACAGGAAGATCCAAAATAAAATCCATGGAAATATGCGTCCAGGGCCTCTCAGGGACCGGCAAAGGCAAAAGCAACCCACTAGCGCGGGAACAGCAAGGCTTGGCCCAGGCACAAGTCCCACAGGACTGCACAAAAGAACGCACATCCCGCAACAAGGAAGGCCACCAAAAGGACCTAGCAACCAAATCTCTGGTACCAAAAATCCCAGGATGACCAGCCAACACTGAACAATGAACCTCAGAAATTACCTTACTAGTCCATCTATCAGGAACAAACAGCTTCCCCACTGGACAGCGGTCAGGTTTATCAGCCTGAAATTCCTGAAGCACCCGCCGTAAATCAGGGGAGATGGCAGACAAAATCACCCCTTCTTTAAGAATGCCAACCGGCTCAAGGACTCCAGGAGAATCAGGCAAAAAACTCCTAGAGAGGGCATCAGCCTTAACATTCTTAGATCCCAGAAGATACGAGACCACAAAATCAAAACGGGAGAAAAACAGGGACCATCGAGCCTGTCTAGGGTTCAGCCGCTTGGCCGACTCGAGGTAAATCAGATTCTTATGATCGGTCAAGACCACAACGCGGTGCTTGGCTCCCTCAAGCCAATGTCGCCACTCCTCAAATGCCCATTTCATAGCCAACAACTCACGATTGCCAACGTCATAATTGCGCTCCGCAGGCGAAAACTTTCTGGAAAAAAAGGCACACGGTTTCATCAAAGAACCATCAGAATTCCTCTGAGACAAAACGGCCCCTGCCCCAATCTCAGAAGCGTCAACCTCAACCTGAAAAGGAAGAGAAACATCCGGCTGACGCAACACAGGGGCAGAAGTAAATCGGCGTTTAAGCTCCTGAAAGGCCTCAACAGCTGCAGAGGACCAATTCGTCACATCAGCGCCTTTCTTCGACAAATCGGTCAGGGGCTTAACCACACTGGAAAAGTTGGCAATGAAACGGCGATAAAAATTAGCAAAGCCCAAAAATTTCTGAAGGCTCTTCACCGATGTGGGTTGAATCCAGTCATGAATGGCTTGGACCTTAGCAGGATCCATTTCTATAGACGAGGGAGAAAAAATAAAACCCAAAAAAGAGACCTTCTGAACTCCAAATAGGCACTTAGACCCCTTCACAAATAAAGCATTATCACGAAGGATCTGGAATACCATCCTGACCTGCTTCACATGAGACTCCCAATCATTGGAAAAAATCTAAATATCATCCAAATACACAATCATGAATTTATCAAGATAATTGCGGAAAATATCATGCATGAAGGACTGAAATACAGAAAGAGCATTAGAAAGCCCGAAAGGCATCACAAGGTATTCAAAATGGCCTTCGGGCGTATTAAATGCAGTTTTCCATTCGTCACCCTGTTTAATACGAACAAGATTATATGCCCCTCGAAGGTCAATCTTAGTAAACCAACTAGCCCCCTTAATCCGAGCAAACAAATCAGAAAGCAAAGGTAAAGGGTATTGGAATTTGACCGTGATCTTATTAAGAAGGCGATAATCAATACAGGGTCTCAAGGAGCCATCCTTCTTGGCAACAAAAAAGAATCCCGCTCCCAATGGTGATGAAGACGGCCGAATATGCCCCTTCTCCAAAGACTCCTTGACATAAGTCCGCATGGCGGCATGCTCTGGCACAGACAGATTGAAAAGTCGGCTGTTATGACCCCAATGGCGAGGGTCTCAGAGATATCAGCAAGTCTGTGAAGTACAAAAATCCAGCTCATAGGGCAGTGGTAACTGGGTTGACCATATATCTACTCCTAACGCCAACACTAGAAGTAGCCGGGGAACATGCCTACGTTGGTCGCTAGATGTCTCGCGCCAGCCGGAGGACTAACTACCCCTAGAAGAGGAAAACAAAGACCTCTCTTGCCTCCAGAGAATAGACCCCAAAAGTTGGATACAAGCCCCCCACAAATAATAACGGTGAGGTAAGAGGAAATGACAAACACAGAGATGAACTAGGTTTAGCAAATAGAGGCCCACTCACTAATAGCAGAATGTAGTAAGATAACTTATATGGTCAACAAAAACCCTAACAAAAATCCACACTGGAGATTCAAGAACCCCCGAACTGTCTAACGGCCCGGGGGGAGAACTCCAGCCTCCCTAGAGCTTCCAGCAAGGATAGGATACAGATTATGTACAAGCTGGACAAAAATGCAAAACAAAAACAATAGCAAAAAGCAAGAAAGCAGACTTAGCTTAATCAAGCAGGAACCAGGATCAGTAGACAAGAGCACTACAGATTAGCTCTGATATCAACGTTGCCAGGCATTGAACTGAAGGTCCAGGGAGCTAATATAGCAACACCCCTGACCTAACGACCCAGGTGAGCATACAAGGGATGATAGACATACCCAGAGTAAAAACACTAGTAGCCACTAGAGGGAGCCAAAAGGTAAATTCACAACAGTCGGCCCTTAGGGAACTTACAGCCGGGAATCAAGTTAATAGCACAATCACAGTCCCTATGTGGAGGAAGGGAACTGGACTTGGGCTCATCAAATACATCCTGGAAATCCAACAAAAACTCAGGGACTTCAGAAGAGGGGGAAGAGGAAATTGACATCAAAGGAACGTCACAATGTACCCCTTGACAACCACAACTAGTCACAGACATAGATTTCCAATCCAGCACCGGATTATGTTCCTGTAACCATGGAAAACCCAGTACAACAACATCATGCAAGTTATGCAACACCAGAAAACGGCAATCTTCCTGATGTGCTGGAGCCATGCACATGGTCAGCTGAGTCCAATACTGAGGTTTATTCTTGGCCAACGGTGTAGCATCAATCCCCCTCAAAGGAATAGAGCTCTGCAAAGGCTGCAAGGAAAAACCACAGCGCCTGGTGAATTCCAAGTCCATTAAGTTCAGGGCAGCGCCTGAATCCACAAATGCCATGACTAGGGTTGAGCGAAACGGGTCGATCATTTTCAAAAGTCGCCGACTTTTGGCTAAGTCGGCGTCTCATGAAACCCGATCCGACCCCTGTGCTTGTCGGCCATGCGGTACGCGACTTTCGCGCCAAAGTCGCGTTTCAATGACGCGAAAAGCGCCATTTCTCAGCCAATGAAGGTGAACGCAGAGTGTGGGCAGCGTGATGACATAGATCCTGGTCCCCACCATCTTAGAGAAGGGCATTGCAGTGATTGGCTTGCTGTCTGCGGCGTCACAGGGGCTATAAAGGGGCGTTCCCGCCGACCGCCATCTTACTGCTGCTGATCTGAGCTTAGGGAGAGGTTGCTGCCGCTTCGTCAGAAGCAGGGATAGCGTTAGGCAGGGTCCACTAACCACCAAACCGCTTGTGCTGTAGCGATTTCCACTGTCCAACACCACCTTCGGTGTGCAGGAGCAGTGGAAGCTATTTTTTTTTTTTTTTTTCCTCAGCGCTGTAGCTCATTGGGCTGCCCTAGAAGGCTCCGTGATAGCTGTATTGCTGTGTGTACGCCACTGTGGAAACCAACTGCTTTTTTCAAAGCACATATCCTCTTGTTCCTTTCTGCACAGCTATCTTTTTTGTTTGTCCACACTTTTTATTTAATTTGTGCATCAGTCCACTCCTATTGCTGCCTGCCATACCTGGCTTAGATTACTGCAGGGAGATAGTAATTGTAGGACAGTCCCTGTTTTTTTTTTTTTTTTTTTTTTTTTTTTTGTGGGAGATTAAGATTGGCATTTCTGCTACAGTGCCATCCCTGTGTGTGCCATCTCTCACTGAGTGGGCCATAGAAAGCCTATTTATTTTTTTCGTGATTTGTGTTCTAAATTCTACCTCAACACAAAAACACTACATCAATCAGTGGTAGAAAAATATTGGCCTCAGTCAGGGCTTGTGTGCCACTGCTGTGTGTGCTATCTCTCATTCAGTGGGCTATAGAAAGCCTATTTATTTATTTATTTTTTTTTCTTATTATTTGGTTTCTAAAGTCTCCCTGAAAAAAAATAAAAAAAACAGTGGGAGAGTAATATTGCCCTTTCAGCTTGTGTGCCAGTCTTGACTCCTGGGTGTGCCACCTCTCTCTCATTCAGTGGGCCATAGAAAGCCTATTTATTTTTTTGGTTTTTTTAATATTATTTGGTTTCTAAAGTCTCCCTGAAAAAAAAAAAAACATAAAAAAACAGTGGGAGAGTAATATTGCCCTTTCAGCTTGTGTGCCAGTCTTGACTCCTGGGTGTGCCACCTCTCTCATTCAGTGGGCCATAGAAAGCCTATTTATTTATTTTTTTAAATATTATTGGGTTTCTAAAGTCTCCCTTAAAAAACAAAAAATACATAAAAAAACAGTGGGAGAGTAATATTGCCCTTTCAGCTTGTGTGCCAGTCTTGACTCCTGGGTGTGCCACCTCTCTCATTCAGTGGGCCATAGAAAGCATTTTCTTTTTTTCCTTGATTTGTGTTCTAAAATCTACCTCAACACAACAACACTACATCAATCAGTGGGAGAAAAATATTGGCCTCAGTCAGGGCTTGTGTGCCACTGCTGTGTGTGCTATCTCTCATTCAGTGGGCTATAGAAAGCCTATTTATTTATTTATTTTCTTATTATTTGGTTTCTAAAGTCTCCCTGAAAAAAAAAAAAACAGTGGGAGAGTAATATTGCCCTTTCAGCTTGTGTGCCAGTCTTGACTCCTGGGTGTGCCACCTCTCTCTCATTCAGTGGGCCATAGAAAGCCTATTTATTTTTTTGGTTTTTTTAATATTATTTGGTTTCTAAAGTCTCCCTGAAAAAAAAAAAAACATAAAAAAACAGTGGGAGAGTAATATTGCCCTTTCAGCTTGTGTGCCAGTCTTGACTCCTGGGTGTGCCACCTCTCTCATTCAGTGGGCCATAGAAAGCCTATTTATTTATTTTTTTTAAATATTATTGGGTTTCTAAAGTCTCCCTTAAAAAACAAAAAATACATAAAAAAACAGTGGGAGAGTAATATTGCCCTTTCAGCTTGTGTGCCAGTCTTGACTCCTGGGTGTGCCACCTCTCTCTCTCTAATTGTGGGCCATAGAAAGCCTTTTTTTTGTTGTTTTTTTTTTTGTTTTGTTTTTAATATTATTTGGTTTCTAAAGTCTCCCTGAGAAAAAAAAAAAAATAAATTAGGTGGGAGATTAATATTGACATTAGTGCTTGAGTGACAGTCCTGCGTGTGTGTCATCTCTGTGATTTTGTGCCACAGAAAACAGAGTGTGTAACATTGTGCCTGATTTTCCTTGTGGTCTCACCAACCTGTTAAGGGATATTGAAATCATACTGAAGTTATAGCTCACCGTGTAAGTTGTTTGACAGCAACAAATAAAGTTACTTTGGTTAAGATTTTAAAACAATGAGGAAGTCTGGTGCAAGAGGTCGTCGTGGGCATTCATTGTCAGCTGGTAATGATGGTAGTGGTAGTGGAGCATCAGGTGGTCATGGGGATAAAAATATTCCACCTAAGTCTGGAGCTGTGGAGCCAGTTTCGTCGTCAGGCTACACAAGGCCTCGAACGCTCTCTTTTCTGGGAGTAGGAAAACCGCTTTTAAAGGCGGAGCAGCAACAGCAAGTTTTGGCTTACATTGCAGACTCAGCCTCTAGCTCTTTTGCCTCCTCTTCCGAAACTGGTAAATGTAAAAGCAGCGCGTCGCTTGTGGATGTTCACGGTCAGGGACAAGTCGCTTCCTTGTCCTCCTCAGCAAAAACTACAACAAGAGAGAAGGATGCAGCAGGCGACACAACGGGTCACTCCATGGAGCTCTTTACACATACTGTCCCTGGCTTAGAAAGTGAAACATTTAACAGGCCATGCCCATTACAAGTATATTCTGACATGGAGTGCACTGATGCACAGCCACAGCCAGAGTACTATGCTGCTCCTTTGACTCAGATCACCACATTGCCCTCTCAGGGTACAGATCCACAATCAGACCCTGATGAGACTATGTTGCCCCGCCACGAACGCTATACCACCGACCGACACAGTGACACAGACGAAGTTGCACACGAGCTCGAAGAGGAGGTAATAGATGACCCAGTTATTGACCCCGATTGGCAGCCATTGGGGGAACAGGGTGCAGGCGGCAGTAGTTCAGAAGCGGAGGTGGAGGAGGGGCCGCAGCAGGCATCAACATCGCAACAGGTTCCATCTGCCGGGCCCGTATCTGGCCCAAAACGCGTGTCAAAGCCAAAACCTGTTGGAGGACAGCGTGGCCATCCGGTTAAAGCTCAGTCTGCAATCCCTGAAAAGGGATCCGAGTCTAGGAAGAGTGCAGTCTGGCATTTTTTTAAACAACATCCAACTGATCAGCGCAAAGTCATCTGTCAAAAATGTTCAACTAGCTTAAGCAGAGGTCAGAATCTGAAAAGTCTAAATACTAGTTGCATGCATAGACACTTAACCACCATGCATTTTCAAGCCTGGACTAACTACCAAACGTCCCTTAAGGTTGTAGCACCCTCGGCCAATGAAGCTAGTCAGCAACGCAACATCCCTTCCGTCACTGTAAGGCCACCATTTTCCGCACCACCGGCAGTATCTGTGCAGGTTTCTTTGCCAGCCAAAAGCAGTCAGGGTCAGGGAACCACCAGTTTTGTAGGAGGAAATATTGCATCTAGGGCACCGGCGGAAACAATACCGTCTCCAACCGTCTCTCAGTCTGCCATGTACACCGGCACACCCGAAAGTTCCACGATCTCCAGCTCTCCAGTCCAGCTCACCCTACATGAGACTCTGGTTAGAAAAAGGAAGTACTTATCCTCGCATCCGCGTACACAGGGTTTTAACGCCCACATAGCTAGACTAATCTCGTTAGAGATGATGCCCTACCGGTTAGTTGAAAGCGAAGCTTTCAAAGCCCTGATGGAGTACGCTGAACCACGATACGAGCTACCCAGTCGACACTTTTTTCCAGAAAAGCCATCCCAGCCCTGCACCAGCATGTTAAACAGCGCATCGTCCATGCACTCAGGCAATCTGTGAGTACAAAGGTGCACCTGACTACAGATGCATGGACCAGTAGGCATGGCCAGGGACGTTATGTGTCCATCACGGCACACTGGGTGAATGTGGTGGATGCAGGGTCCACAGGCGACATCAATTTAGGGACAGTTGTGCCTAGCCCACGGTCTAGGAAACAGTTGGCTGTAGGCGTTCGCACCCCCTCCTCCTCCTCCTCCTCGTCCTCCTGCAGAAGCTACAGCTCTTCCACAGAACGCAGTCTGCCAACCACTCCATCGGCAGATGACACTGTTGCACACCAGTTGTCCCATTATGGGCCAGCTACTGCCAAGCGTCAGCAGGCTGTATTGGCTATGAAGTGTTTGGGCGACAACAGACACACCGCGGAAGTTCTGTCCGAGTTCTTGCAACAAGAAACGCAGTCGTGGCTGGGCACAGTAGATCTTGAGGCAGGCAAGGTAGTGAGTGATAACGGAAGGAATTTCATGGCTGCCATCTCCCTTTCCCAACTGAAACACATTCCTTGCCTGGCTCACACCTTAAACCTGGTGGTGCAGTGCTTATTGAAAACTTATCCTGGGTTCTCCGACCTGCTCCTCAAAGTGCGTGCACTTTGCTCACATATCCGACGTTCGCCTGTACACGCCAGCCGTATGCAGACCTATCAGCGGCCTTTGATCCTTCCCCAGCATCGCCTCATCATAGACGTTGCAACAAGGTGGAACTCAACACTGCACATGCTTCAGAGACTGTGCGAACAGAGGCGTGCTGTTATTTATTTGTGGGAGGATACACGGGCAGGCAGTAGGATGGCAGACATGGAGTTGTCAGGTGTGCAGTGGTCTAAGATACAAGACATGTGTCAAGTCCTTCAGTGTTTTGAGGAATGCACACGGCTGGTTAGTGCAGACAACGCCGTAATAAGCATGAGCATCCCCCTAATGCGTCTGCTGATGCAAAGTTTGACGCACATAAAGGAGCAGGCGTCTGCACCAGAGGAAGAGGAAAGCCTTGATGACAGTCAGCCATTGTCTGGTCAGGGCAGTGTACAGGACGAGGTAGCGGGCGAAGAGGAGGTGGAGGACGAGGAGGATGATGGGGATGAGTATATTTTTAATGCCGAACCTTTCCCGGGGGCACAGGAAATTGGTTGCGTGTCACGGCCGGGTTCTGGTTTTTTGAGGGACACAAGTGACGTAGATTTGCCTGCAACTGCCCCTCAACCAATCACAACCGGAGATTTGACAACTGGAACTTTGGCCCACATGGCGGATTATGCCTTACGTATCCTAAAAAGGGACACACGCATTACGAAAATGATGAACGATGACGATTACTGGTTGGCCTGCCTCCTTGATCCACGCTATAAAGGCAAATTGCAAAATATTATGCCACATGAGAACTTGGAACTAATATTAGCAACCAAACAATCAACTCTTGTTGACCGTTTGCTTCAGGCATTCCCAGCACACAGCGCACGTGATCGTTCTCACACGAGCTCCAGGGGGCAGCAGACTAGGAGTGTTAGGGGTGCACACATCAGAAGTGGCGTTGGACAGAGGGGTTTTCTGACCAGGTTGTGGAGTGATTTTGCTATGACCGCAGACAGGACAGGTACTGCTGCATCAATTGAAAGTGACAGGAGACAACATTTGTCCAGTATGGTTACTAACTATTTTTCATCCCTTATCGATGTTCTCCCTCAACCGTCATTCCCATTTGATTACTGGGCCTCCAAATTAGACACCTGGCCAGAATTGGCAGAATATGCATTGCAGGAGCTTGCTTGCCCGGCAGCAAGTGTCCTATCAGAAAGAGTATTCAGTGCTGCAGGTTCAATATTAACTGAAAAAAGGACTTGTCTGGCTACCCAAAATGTTGACGATCTAACATTCATTAAAATGAACCACAACTGGATTTCGAAATCTTTTGCCCCACCTTGCCCGGCCGACACCTAGCTTTCCTATGAAAAGCTCTTGCCTGTGAATTACTTTTCTAATGTCTAATTTGCTGCAGCTGATTGTACAGCATACGACATGTTTATGCAGCGCCCCAGAGTCCTGGTCGTTGCAGTGCTGTGGCTTCGCCGCTAAGGGGAGCCATGGTACGTTCGATGGCACCGAAGGAGTTCCTCCAATCAGGTATCACAGACACCAATATGTTTCACAGCTGGGCCTCCGGGGGGAGCTAAGGGTGCTATTCATTAGGCCACTCCCCACCATAGTGGGTAAACTGGGGGTCAGGCAGGAAGTTAGAGAGAACGCTGACGGGATTGAACGGAGCAACACCCTGTGGCAGGGGGTGTTGTGAAGGGAGAGACTGTAGGGTCTCTGCCAGGGGTGGGATCCTGGCAGAGGCTTGGCATTGAAAGAACGTAACGGGTCCGCGCAGGCTCCTGGAAGCGGCGGGACTCAAGAAAGGACGAGAAGCGAGACAGATTGTGCTGAGTGAGAAACGAGATCAAGCAGAAGGAGAATACCAGCAGGGGTTGTGCTGAAAGAGGCAGCACCTTGCTGAGGCGCAATACCGGTGGCCGGAACGCCGAGGGAGTGGATTAGAATACAGCTTCAAGCCATACTCCAAACAGCGGCAGGACAGTCGGTCTCAGGCGGGCTGTCTACCACATATCACCTATGAAGTCTTGGGGGGCAATTGCGGGAGAGGGGCGACTCTAGGGTCCCGGAAGAACTCCAGGCCTACCTGACAAACGGGTGCCATTCCAACCTGAATACAGGGAAGGGGTGGATTACAGAGGAACATCAAATCGAGTTGTGAGGGAACTTAAGAAACAGACACAACCGTTGTGGGGTTACTTTCCGTAAGCACAGCAGGGAAGGACTACAACACATAGCGCTAGAAGGAAGGCACAGATTTCCACCTGAGAGGAGAACTCTGGAGGTGCCATTGGACCGGCCGGACTTGCGTAGCCTGGTGAACCGTGTTCTGGACTGAGGACTCAGAGATCTCCAGTAAAGAGGTAAAGAGACTGCAACCTGGTGTCCTCGTTATTTACCGCGACTTACACCCCACAACCGCACCGCTACATCGCTACCATTACTACCACCTATTTCACCGGACGTCCCCCACTGACGGACAGGGCCACGGACCGGGTCTAGCCACCGTGACAACCCCGAGACTGAGAACTAGAGGCCCGGCTCCGGGTACTCCCTCGGCCCTGCGGCGGTGTGGGGGCGCTCCAAACTTGGCGTCACGAACAGGATCTACTTAAGCCTGAAGAATCAGGTCATGTGTGCCTTGGAACTGTGATTTATTGTGCTTGGACTGTACTTTATTGCAAAGACTGTGCTGCGCCATTTACCGCCAAAAGTTCCCGCCAAAACCGCCGCCATTACAGCGCTGAGGAGAGCGCAGGAGAAGAAGAAGGGCGTGGAAGTGGGCGTGAACAAGCTGAAGAGCGCGAAAGACAATGGCCGCCCAGTCTAAATATCTCGGCCCCTTGAGGACGTGTCCGTCAGCAGCCGAGATCCGCCTCCTGATCCTTAATGGTGGGCAGAGGCAACGAAAACGAAACCGCCCACGAAGAAGAGAGCGGGAAAAGGACCAGGAAGAAGGAGCGAGAGACATGGAGGACGCCATGGCGAGCCACCCGGAGCCGGAGCGTGGGGTCGGAGCCGAGGACTCCCCCAGCTACCCGGAGGGGCACCACAACCAGGCCTCCACCGCTGACGCTGAATTCCTGCAGGCCGGAGTGGACGAGCTCGGCGACCGACCCCGGCGGACGCAGTTGAGCACCGAGGCCGGGTGGAAGAAGGCCATCATCAGGAGCCTTACCGGACATCTGTCGGCAGCCTCATCTGGTCCGGAGCAGGAAAGAAGTTCCAGCGCTCCGAAGCCAGAAAGCAAGGCCCTGCCGGAAAGTGAGGTACTGCAAGCAGAGATGACAGCGTCGCAGCACAAGGCCCTGCAACCAGCGCTACAGGCCGCAGTGGAGACGGAGCAGACCGGCACCGGAGGGACCGCATCTGAAGCAGGTATGAAGGACGACCCTGCCCTGACGACCGACACCACTCCAGCGACTGCTAGTGCCACAGCTGCTGACTCCGTTCCAGTGACTGATCTTGCAGCAGCCGCTACCTCTGCTGCAGCAAATGCCCCTACTCAAGCTGCGCAGACCTCCATCGCTGCGCATGATTTAACCATACATGAAAGACGGATTAACGGCGTGTGTCCAGCACTGGGTGTAGCCCTGGACCTCACTTTTCCCAGGCCAGGAAGGGTTAAGTGCCAGGTGCTGCCCTGGAAGCCGTCCAACTAAGTCTCGGAAACCTGAAACTGTAAATAGTTAACTGTTTATTTCCTTGCTGTTTTGCTGCTAAAACCCGTCCTGGGTTAACTCTTAAAGGGATTCCTTTGTTTACCCGGGATCCCTATTGCTTTTTATTTTGCTTTCATTTTTGCTTTGTGTTCCACAATGTTATAAGAACTGCAGAAATCATGGACTGTGCATGATTCGAACTTCCTTTGTAAATAGTTTGCACCTTCTTAAAGGTGCTTCCTACTGGTTTTAGCCAAAGACACTTTGCGAAGATACTTTTCCTACTGGTTTTAGCCAAAGACACTTTGCGAAGATACTTTTCCTACTGGTTTTAGCCAAAGACACTTTGCGAAGATATCAATGCTGGAACCTTTGCATGGACTGGTAGGCTGAGAGAACGAGCTACCTCAGAGAGACCTGGTCCCCTCTTAAAGGGGATGTGAAGAATTGAACTTGAGAAAGATACTGTTGCAGAACAGTAATGTCATGATGATGCTTTGAAAAGAAATGTAACTGTTTTACATGAAAAGTTATATGTGTTTAAATTGTTTGAATTGTGAAATCTGAAAATAATGTTTTGTGAAAGGAAAAGATGCAGAGAGCCCGTAGGGGTAGAAGTAGAGATCTGCATAGTTGAAAGTAAAGAAGTAATGATGAAGGTGAGGATAGAAGGTAAACCCTGCGTCCCCATAGAAAGTTACTTTGTTGCTAAGGACAGGAAGCGAACCCGTAGGGGTTAGAGAGTGAGTCCTTAAAGGAGCCGAGTAGAGCGGGCTCAGAGTTCTTTAAACGAAAGGAATGTTATGTCTATACTATGTATAGTAGCGAAAGGCAGTAGGCCCTGGCTGAACGGGGCGGTCCTGTAAAAGAAAGGAGAGGCAGTAGGTCTGGTGCCATAGGGACAGGCGGTCCTGCAGGTTCAAAGTAGGAGAATGTGAAGTTACCTTACCCTGTAATGTGATTATAGGAAGGCCTTTGGTAAACTAAGAGTGTATGTTTCTTAAAGGCAATGTTAATTTATTGTTCCAGAATTTGCACTAAGTAGAATACCCGGTTGGGTAACAGGAGTTATGCATAGCCTGTAATTTATAATTTTGACCATGTTTGTAACGTTAAAAGTGTCCTCACCTCCCATAAAGGGAAGCCTGTTCAAGTATACTTATTGTTTTGCACTCAACAAAATTGTATGTCTTTTTACTAATCTGTATTGTTGTTTTTCTTCCCAGTCCCGGAGTACTGTGTTTAACCAGGGGGGAGTGCAGTGCCCCAGAGTCCTGGTCGTTGCAGTGCTGTGGCTTCGCCGCTAAGGGGAGCCATGGTACGTTCGATGGCACCGAAGGAGTTCCTCCAATCAGGTATCACAGACACCAATATGTTTCACAGCTGGGCCTCCGGGGGGAGCTAAGGGTGCTATTCATTAGGCCACTCCCCACCATAGTGGGTAAACTGGGTGTCAGGCAGGAAGTTAGAGAGAACGCTGACGGGATTGAACGGAGCAACACCCTGTGGCAGGGGGTGTTGTGAAGGGAGAGACTGTAGGGTCTCTGCCAGGGGTGGGATCCTGGCAGAGGCTTGGCATTGAAAGAACGTAACGGGTCCGCGCAGGCTCCTGGAAGCGGCGGGACTCAAGAAAGGACGAGAAGCGAGACAGATTGTGCTGAGTGAGAAACGAGATCAAGCAGAAGGAGAATACCAGCAGGGGTTGTGCTGAAAGAGGCAGCACCTTGCTGAGGCGCAATACCGGTGGCCGGAACGCCGAGGGAGTGGATTAGAATACAGCTTCAAGCCATACTCCAAACAGCGGCAGGACAGTCGGTCTCAGGCGGGCTGTCTACCACATATCACCTATGAAGTCTTGGGGGGCAATTGCGGGAGAGGGGCGACTCTAGGGTCCCGGAAGAACTCCAGGCCTACCTGACAAACGGGTGCCATTCCAACCTGAATACAGGGAAGGGGTGGATTACAGAGGAACATCAAATCGAGTTGTGAGGGAACTTAAGAAACAGACACAACCGTTGTGGGGTTACTTTCCGTAAGCACAGCAGGGAAGGACTACAACACATAGCGCTAGAAGGAAGGCACAGATTTCCACCTGAGAGGAGAACTCTGGAGGTGCCATTGGACCGGCCGGACTTGCGTAGCCTGGTGAACCGTGTTCTGGACTGAGGACTCAGAGATCTCCAGTAAAGAGGTAAAGAGACTGCAACCTGGTGTCCTCGTTATTTACCGCGACTTACACCCCACAACCGCACCGCTACATCGCTACCATTACTACCACCTATTTCACCGGACGTCCCCCACTGACGGACAGGGCCACGGACCGGGTCTAGCCACCGTGACAACCCCGAGACTGAGAACTAGAGGCCCGGCTCCGGGTACCCCCTCGGCCCTGCGGCGGTGTGGGGGCGCTCCATTTACACCTCCCTAAATGGCAAAACTCCCCACACGGGGCCGTGGTATCGCGACTTGGCGCAAGCACCCGTGAGACTGCTGTTTGTCTGAAGAGGTGGGTGTGCTCGCTTTTGGTTGACGGCATTGCTACTGGGTCCCTCATAGTACAATGTAGTGTCTCTGGCGGTGGTGGTGCGCACCCAACGTCAGACACACCGTTGTAACATGAGGGGCCCTGGGGCGGTCCCGCCGGCCTCAAGAGAGTTCCCCCCTACCCCAGCTCAAAATGTGCTCTACCACGTGCAAAATTATGTCGCACAGCTCCACCAATCTTTAGTCTATTCGCTGACATCATTCAATGTCTGGCACTGACAATACAAATTTGTAGACATCTATGATGCAACTTAAAGTAGTCTGTGTCTGTGTCCTATATTGGCACCATTAAATAGTTACTGCCAAATTACTATGTCAGAAACTCAGTAGATGAGCCCACCCCTGTACCTAAGTATGCCACCTTTTTTTTTGTTTTGGTTGTTTTGCGAGACATTAACATCTATTTATATTTTGGGAGTACTGGGACAGACACTCCTTGCACTACTCCTCCACTCACCACCAAGCTGCCTGTGTATCCATGTAACCGCTGTAAAGCTGCCATGAGCCTATTGTTTGTTATTTTAGGCCTTTGATAGCCTGTCTGCGGTCCCTACTTTAAATACTCCTCCACTGACCACCAAGCTGCCTGCCCGTGTATCCATGTAACCGCTGTAAAACTGCCATAAGCCTATTGTTTGTTATTTTAGGCCTTTGATAGCCTGTCTGCGGTCCCTACTTTAAATACTCCTCCACTCACCACCAAGCTGCCTGTGTATCCATGTAACCGCTGTAAAGCTGCCATGAGCCTATTGTTTGTTATTTTAGGCCTTTGATAGCCTGTCTGCGGTCCCTACTTTAAATACTCCTCCACTCACCACCAAGCTGCCTGTGTATCCATGTAACCGCTGTAAAGCTGCCATGAGCCTATTGTTTGTTATTTTAGGCCTTTGATAGCCTGTCTGCGGTCCCTACTTTAAATACTCCTCCACTGACCACCAAGCTGCCTGCCCGTGTATCCATGTAACCGCTGTAAAACTGCCGTAAGCCTATTGTTTGTTATTTTAGGCCTTTGATAGCCTGTCTGCGGTCCCTACTTTAAATACTCCTCCACTCACCACCAAGCTGCCTGTGTATCCATGTAACCGCTGTAAAGCTGCCATGAGCCTATTGTTTGTTATTTTAGGCCTTTGATAGCCTGTCTGCGGTCCCTACTTTAAATACTCCTCCACTCATCACCAGCTGCCTGCCCGTGTATCCATGTAACCGCTGTAAAGCTGCCATGAGCCTATTGTTTGTTATTTTAGGCCTTTGATAGCCTGTCTGCGGTCCCTACTTTAAATACTCCTCCACTGACCACCAAGCTGCCTGCCCGTGTATCCATGTAACCGCTGTGAAACTGCCATAAGCCTATTGTTTGTTATTTTAGGCCTTTGATAGCCTGTCTGCGGTCCCTAATTTAAATACTCCTCCACTCACCACCAAGCTGCCTGTGTATCCATGTAACCGCTGTAAAGCTGCCATGAGCCTATTGTTTGTTATTTTAGGCCTTTGATAGCCTGTCTGCGGTCCCTACTTTAAATACTCCTCCACTCACCACCAAGCTGCCTGTGTATCCATGTAACCGCTGTAAAGCTGCCATGAGCCTATTGTTTGTTATTTTAGGCCTTTGATAGCCTGTCTGCGGTCCCTACTTTAAATACTCCTCCACTGACCACCAAGCTGCCTGCCCGTGTATCCATGTAACCGCTGTAAAACTGCCATGAGCCTATTGTTTGTTATTTTAGGCCTTTGATAGCCTGTCTGCGGTCCCTACTTTAAATACTCCTCCACTCACCACCAAGCTGCCTGTGTATCCATGTAACCGCTGTAAAGCTGCCATGAGCCTATTGTTTGTTATTTTAGGCCTTTGATAGCCTGTCTGCGGTCCCTACTTTAAATACTCCTCCACTCATCACCAGCTGCCTGCCCGTGTATCCATGTAACCGCTGTAAAACTGCCATGAGCCTATTGTTTGTTATTTTAGGCCTTTGATAGCCTGTCTGCGGTCCCTACTTTAAATACTCCTCCACTCACCACCAAGCTGCCTGTGTATCCATGTAACCGCTGTAAAGCTGCCATGAGCCTATTGTTTGTTATTTTAGGCCTTTGATAGCCTGTCTGCGGTCCCTACTTTAAATACTCCTCCACTCATCACCAGCTGCCTGCCCGTGTATCCATGTAACCGCTGTAAAGCTGCCATGAGCCTATTGTTTGTTATTTTAGGCCTTTGATAGCCTGTCTGCGGTCCCTACTTTAAATACTCCTCCACTGACCACCAAGCTGCCTGCCCGTGTATCCATGTAACCGCTGTGAAACTGCCATAAGCCTATTGTTTGTTATTTTAGGCCTTTGATAGCCTGTCTGCGGTCCCTAATTTAAATACTCCTCCACTCACCACCAAGCTGCCTGTGTATCCATGTAACCGCTGTAAAGCTGCCATGAGCCTATTGTTTGTTATTTTAGGCCTTTGATAGCCTGTCTGCGGTCCCTACTTTAAATACTCCTCCACTCACCACCAAGCTGCCTGTGTATCCATGTAACCGCTGTAAAGCTGCCATGAGCCTATTGTTTGTTATTTTAGGCCTTTGATAGCCTGTCTGCGGTCCCTACTTTAAATACTCCTCCACTGACCACCAAGCTGCCTGCCCGTGTATCCATGTAACCGCTGTAAAACTGCCATGAGCCTATTGTTTGTTATTTTAGGCCTTTGATAGCCTGTCTGCGGTCCCTACTTTAAATACTCCTCCACTCACCACCAAGCTGTCTGTGTATCCATGTAACCGCTGTAAAGCTGCCATGAGCCTATTGTTTGTTATTTTAGGCCTTTGATAGCCTGTCTGCGGTCCCTACTTTAAATACTCCTCCACTCATCACCAGCTGCCTGCCCGTGTATCCATGTAACCGCTGTAAAGCTGCCATGAGCCTATTGTTTGTTATTTTAGGCCTTTGATAGCCTGTCTGCGGTCCCTACTTTAAATACTCCTCCACTGACCACCAAGCTGCCTGCCCGTGTATCCATGTAACCGCTGTGAAACTGCCATAAGCCTATTGTTTGTTATTTTAGGCCTTTGATAGCCTGTCTGCGGTCCCTACTTTAAATACTCCTCCACTCACCACCAAGCTGCCTGTGTATCCATGTAACCGCTGTAAAGCTGCCATGAGCCTATTGTTTGTTATTTTAGGCCTTTGATAGCCTGTCTGCGGTCCCTACTTTAAATACTCCTCCACTCACCACCAAGCTGCCTGTGTATCCATGTAACCGCTGTAAAGCTGCCATGAGCCTATTGTTTGTTATTTTAGGCCTTTGATAGCCTGTCTGCGGTCCCTACTTTAAATACTCCTCCACTGACCACCAAGCTGCCTGCCCGTGTATCCATGTAACCGCTGTAAAACTGCCATGAGCCTATTGTTTGTTATTTTAGGCCTTTGATAGCCTGTCTGCGGTCCCTACTTTAAATACTCCTCCACTCACCACCAAGCTGCCTGTGTATCCATGTAACCGCTGTAAAGCTGCCATGAGCCTATTGTTTGTTATTTTAGGCCTTTGATAGCCTGTCTGCGGTCCCTACTTTAAATACTCCTCCACTCACCACCAAGCTGCCTGTGTATCCATGTAACCGCTGTAAAGCTGCCATGAGCCTATTGTTTGTTATTTTAGGCCTTTGATAGCCTGTCTGCGGTCCCTACTTTAAATACTCCTCCACTCATCACCAGCTGCCTGCCCGTGTATCCATGTAACCGCTGTAAAGCTGCCATGAGCCTATTGTTTGTTATTTTAGGCCTTTGATAGCCTGTCTGCGGTCCCTACTTTAAATACTCCTCCACTGACCACCAAGCTGCCTGCCCGTGTATCCATGTAACCGCTGTGAAACTGCCATAAGCCTATTGTTTGTTATTTTAGGCCTTTGATAGCCTGTCTGCGGTCCCTACTTTAAATACTCCTCCACTCACCACCAAGCTGCCTGTGTATCCATGTAACCGCTGTAAAGCTGCCATGAGCCTATTGTTTGTTATTTTAGGCCTTTGATAGCCTGTCTGCGGTCCCTACTTTAAATACTCCTCCACTCACCACCAAGCTGCCTGTGTATCCATGTAACCGCTGTAAAGCTGCCATGAGCCTATTGTTTGTTATTTTAGGCCTTTGATAGCCTGTCTGCGGTCCCTACTTTAAATACTCCTCCACTGACCACCAAGCTGCCTGCCCGTGTATCCATGTAACCGCTGTAAAACTGCCATGAGCCTATTGTTTGTTATTTTAGGCCTTTGATAGCCTGTCTGCGGTCCCTACTTTAAATACTCCTCCACTCACCACCAAGCTGCCTGTGTATCCATGTAACCGCTGTAAAGCTGCCATGAGCCTATTGTTTGTTATTTTAGGCCTTTGATAGCCTGTCTGCGGTCCCTACTTTAAATACTCCTCCACTCATCACCAGCTGCCTGCCCGTGTATCCATGTAACCGCTGTAAAACTGCCATGAGCCTATTGTTTGTTATTTTAGGCCTTTGATAGCCTGTCTGCGGTCCCTACTTTAAATACTCCTCCACTGACCACCAAGCTGCCTGCCCGTGTATCCATGTAACCGCTGTAAAGCTGCCATGAGCCTATTGTTTGTTATTTTAGGCCTTTGATAGCCTGTCTGCGGTCCCTACTTTAAATACTCCTCCACTGACCACCAAGCTGCCTGTGTATCCATGTAACCGCTGTAAAGCTGCCATGAGCCTATTGTTTGTTATTTTAGGCCTTTGATAGCCTGTCTGCGGTCCCTACTTTAAATACTCCTCCACTCATCACCAGCTGCCTGCCCGTGTATCCATGTAACCGCTGTAAAGCTGCCATGAGCCTATTGTTTGTTATTTTAGGCCTTTGATAGCCTGTCTGCGGTCCCTACTTTAAATACTCCTCCACTCATCACCAGCTGCCTGCCCGTGTATCCATGTAACCGCTGTAAAACTGCCATGAGCCTATTGTTTGTTATTTTAGGCCTTTGATAGCCTGTCTGCGGTCCCTACTTTAAATACTCCTCCACTGACCACCAAGCTGCCTGCCCGTGTATCCATGTAACCGCTGTAAAACTGCCATGAGCCTATTGTTTGTTATTTTAGGCCTTTGATAGCCTGTCTGCGGTCCCTACTTTAAATACTCCTCCACTGACCACCAAGCTGCCTGTGTATCCATGTAACCGCTGTAAAGCTGCCATGAGCCTATTGTTTGTTATTTTAGGCCTTTGATAGCCTGTCTGCGGTCCCTACTTTAAATACTCCTCCACTCATCACCAGCTGCCTGCCCGTGTATCCATGTAACCGCTGTAAAACTGCCACGAGCCTATTGTTTGTTATTTTAGGCCTTTGATAGCCTGTCTGCGGTCCCTACTTTAAATACTCCTCCACTCACCACCAAGCTGCCTGTGTATCCATGTAACCGATGTAAAACTGCAGTATTTTGCTTATAAAAAAGAAAATACTGGAGAGATATCAAATGCAGACATTTTAACATTAAAAACAAAAACACATACAACAAAAAACTGGTACAGTACAAAAATTGGCCACCAGCTACAAAAACTTTCTCCTGCAAGTAGTTAACTGAAAGGTTTTTTTCCATTGAAAACACAGATATGGCATCCACCGAGTGTTGTCCTGTCGCGTCTTCTTTATATTATTGCCAAGAAGCTGCAACTGAATAAAGCTGAGCTTCTACCTTCTGCCTCTTATTAACTGCTTTTTTTTAATAAAATTGGCTGTTCCGGCCTACTAAAGGTGTCTGTCTGCCCCTGCCTGGTGTTGTCCTCAACTGAATAAAGCTGAGCTTCAACCTTCTGTTCCAAATTACCATTTTTAAAAATGCAATTGGCTGTTCCGGCCTACTAAAGGTGAATGTCTGCCCCTGCCTGGTGTTGTCCTCAACTGAATAAAGCTGAGCTTCTACCTTCTGTTCCAAATTACCATTTTTAAAAATGCAATTGGCTGTTCCGGCCTACTAAAGGTGAATGTCTGCCCCTGCCTGGTGTTGTCCTCAACTGAATAAAGCTGAGCTTCTACCTTCTGTTCCAAATTACCATTTCTAAAAATGCCATTGGCTGTTCCGGCCTACTAAAGGTGAATGTCTGCCCCTGCCTGGTGTTGTCCTCAACTGAATAAAGCTGAGCTTCTACCTTCTGTTCCAAATTACCATTTTTAAAAATGCAATTGGCTGTTCCGGCCTACTAAAGGTGAATGTCTGCCCCTGCCTGGTGTTGTCCTCAACTGAATAAAGCTGAGCTTCTACCTTCTGTTCCAAATTACCATTTCTAAAAATGCCATTGGCTGTTCCGGCCTACAAAAGGTGTCTGTCTGCCCCTGCCTGGTGTTGTCCTCAACTGAATAAAGCTGAGCTTCAACCTTCAGTTCCAAATTACTATTTTTAAAAATGCAATTGGCTGTTCCGGCCTACTAAAGGTGAATGTCTGCCCCTGCCTGGTGTTGTCCTCAACTGAATAAAGCTGAGCTTCTACCTTCTGTTCCAAATTACCATTTTTAAAAATGCCATTGGCTGTTCCGGCCTACTAAAGGTGTCTGTCTGCCCCTGCCTGGTGTTGTCCTCAACTGAATAAAGCTGAGCTTCAACCTTCAGTTCCAAATTACCATTTTTAAAAATGCAATTGGCTGTTCCGGCCTACTAAAGGTGTCTGTCTGCCCCTGCCTGGTGTTGTCCTCAACTGAATAAAGCTGAGCTTCTACCTTCTGCCTCTTACTAACTGCTGTTTTTTAAAAAAATTGGCTGTTCTGGCCAACTAAAGGTGTCTGTCTGCCCCTGCCTGGTGTTGTCCTCAACTGAATAAAGCTGAGCTTCAACCTTCTGTTCCAAATTACCATTTTTAAAAATGCAATTGGCTGTTCCGGCCTACTAAAGGTGAATGTCTGCCCCTGCCTGGTGTTGTCCTCAACTGAATAAAGCTGAGCTTCTACCTTCTGTTCCAAATTACCATTTTTAAAAATGCAATTGGCTGTTCCGGCCTACTAAAGGTGAATGTCTGCCCCTGCCTGGTGTTGTCCTCAACTGAATAAAGCTGAGCTTCAACCTTCAGTTCCAAATTACCATTTTTAAAAATGCAATTGGCTGTTCCGGCCTACTAAAGGTGAATGTCTGCCCCTGCCTGGTGTTGTCCTCAACTGAATAAAGCTGAGCTTCTACCTTCTGTTCCAAATTACCATTTTTAAAAATGCAATTGGCTGTTCCGGCCTACTAAAGGTGAATGTCTGCCCCTGCCTGGTGTTGTCCTCAACTGAATAAAGCTGAGCTTCTACCTTCTGTTCCAAATTACCATTTTTAAAAATGCAATTGGCTGTTCCGGCCTACTAAAGGTGAATGTCTGCCCCTGCCTGGTGTTGTCCTCAACTGAATAAAGCTGAGCTTCTACCTTCTGTTCCAAATTACCATTTCTAAAAATGCCATTGGCTGTTCCGGCCTACTAAAGGTGTCTGTCTGCCCCTGCCTGGTGTTGTCCTCAACTGAATAAAGCTGAGCTTCTACCTTCTGTTCCAAATTACCATTTTTAAAAATGCCATTGGCTGTTCCGGCCTACTAAAGGTGTCTGTCTGCCCCTGCCTGGTGTTGTCCTCAACTGAATAAAGCTGAGCTTCAACCTTCAGTTCCAAATTACCATTTTTAAAAATGCAATTGGCTGTTCCGGCCTACTAAAGGTGTCTGTCTGCCCCTGCCTGGTGTTGTCCTCAACTGAATAAAGCTGAGCTTCAACCTTCAGTTCCAAATTACCATTTTTAAAAATGCAATTGGCTGTTCCGGCCTACTAAAGGTGTCTGTCTGCCCCTGCCTGGTGTTGTCCTCAACTGAATAAAGCTGAGCTTCAACCTTCAGTTCCAAATTACCATTTTTAAAAATGCAATTGGCTGTTCCGGCCTACTAAAGGTGAATGTCTGCCCCTGCCTGGTGTTGTCCTCAACTGAATAAAGCTGAGCTTCAACCTTCTGTTCCAAATTACCATTTTTAAAAATGCAATTGGCTGTTCCGGCCTACTAAAGGTGTCTGTCTGCCCCTGCCTGGTGTTGTCCTCAACTGAATAAAGCTGAGCTTCTACCTTCTGTTCCAAATTACCATTTTTAAAAATGCAATTGGCTGTTCCGGCCTACTAAAGGTGAATGTCTGCCCCTGCCTGGTGTTGTCCTCAACTGAATAAAGCTGAGCTTCTACCTTCTGTTCCAAATTACCATTTTTAAAAATGCCATTGGCTGTTCCGGCCTACTAAAGGTGTCTGTCTGCCCCTGCCTGGTGTTGTCCTCAACTGAATAAAGCTGAGCTTCAACCTTCAGTTCCAAATTACCATTTTTAAAAATGCAATTGGCTGTTCCGGCCTACTAAAGGTGTCTGTCTGCCCCTGCCTGGTGTTGTCCTCAACTGAATAAAGCTGAGCTTCTACCTTCTGCCTCTTACTAACTGCTGTTTTTTTAAAAAATTGGCTGTTCCGGCCTACTAAAGGTGTCTGTCTGCCCCTGCCTGGTGTTGTCCTCAACTGAATAAAGCTGAGCTTCAACCTTCTGTTCCAAATTACCATTTTTAAAAATGCAATTGGCTGTTCCGGCCTACTAAAGGTGAATGTCTGCCCCTGCCTGGTGTTGTCCTCAACTGAATAAAGCTGAGCTTCTACCTTCTGTTCCAAATTACCATTTTTAAAAATGCAATTGGCTGTTCCGGCCTACTAAAGGTGAATGTCTGCCCCTGCCTGGTGTTGTCCTCAACTGAATAAAGCTGAGCTTCAACCTTCAGTTCCAAATTACCATTTTTAAAAATGCAATTGGCTGTTCCGGCCTACTAAAGGTGAATGTCTGCCCCTGCCTGGTGTTGTCCTCAACTGAATAAAGCTGAGCTTCTACCTTCTGCCTCTTACTAACTGCTGTTTTTTTAAAAAATTGGCTGTTCCGGCCTACTAAAGGTGTCTGTCTGCCCCTGCCTGGTGTTGTCCTCAACTGAACAAAGCTGAGCTTCCACATTCTGGCTTTCGCCCTATACTATCAGATATTAAACTGCATTTGGCCTACTAGTGTGGTTAAGCCCTTGAAACAGTGTCTGCTGCTCTTGGGTTTGCTACTCCACTGAACAAAGCAATGCCGCCTGTTTAGTCCTGTTACCAATTTTGAACTGCATTTAGCCTACTTTATTCTTTGGCCCTATATCTGTTTCCTCCTCATCCTGCCCATTGCCCAGCCACTGCTAGATGAGTCTGCTGGTACATTGACCTAGACCACTACATTCCCCTTATACTCTACACAGCCAGAATCTGACCCTGCTGAAAGTAAGGTTCCCCTTCCCGCATGTTATACCACCTTACACAGGGACAGAGAGGAAGGTGCAGATGAAAGTGCAGGTTCCTTCATCAGGTAGGGGGGCATACTCGTTGGCGACGTCACTGGCACAGGGCCCCTCAGAGTACGCAAAAGTGTCGCTGCTGGTGGGAGGCGCCCCCGCCATGCAAACACACATCGCTGTACTTTGAGGGGCCCTGTGCCAGTGCCAATGCGAACGAGTGGGCCCCCCCTGCTTGCTCAGGATCACAGCACTTGCAACGTTGAAATACTTACCTTTCCCTGCAACACCGCCGTGACGTAGTCCGCATTTCCTGGGCCCACGAAAAACTTGAGCCGGCCCTACTCCCCCCACAACTTTTGCCAAATGACCCCCAATTCCCTATGCCCAACTATTATTATAAAGTTAATTAAGATTGACAAGCTTCAGAAACAAGAATGGATGTTTTTGGCATTAAAATGGGCACTGTAGGTGTTTTCCTGGCCTCCACTCACTGCCGACTATGCTTCCCCATTGACTTGCATTGGGTTTCGTGTTTCGGTCGATCCCCGACTTTTAGCGATAATCGGCCGACTGCACTCGACTCGACTCTGGACAAAATCGGGTTTCACAAAACCCGACTCGATCTTAAAAAAATGAAAGTCGCTCAACTCTAGCCATGACAGAAAAGGACGATAATGAGCAAATCAGGGTCACAGATAAGAGAAATTTAGGCTGTACAGTACTGATGGTAACAGACCTAGCGACCCTCTTAGTACGCTTAGGGCAATCAGAAATAACATGAGCAGAATCACCACAGTAAAAACACAGCCTATTCTGACGTCTGAATCCCTGCCGTTCTGCTCTAGTCAAAATCCTATCACATTGCATAGGCTCAGGACTCCGCTCAGAGGACACTGCCATATGGTGCACAACTTTGCGCTCGCACAGGCGCCAATCAATCTGAATGGCTAGAGACATAGATTCGCTCAGACCAGCAGGCGTGGGGAACCCCACCATAACATCTTTAAGGGCTTCAGAAAGACCCTTTCTGAAAATTGCTGCCAGAGCATCCTCATTCCATTTAGTGAGCACAGACCATTTTCTAAATTTCTGGCAGTATAATTCTGCCGCTTCCTGACCCTGACATAGGGCCAACAAGGTTTTTTTCTGCATGATCCACAGAATTAGGTTCGTCATACAATAATCCGAGCGCTTGAAAAAATGCGTCTACATTAAGCAATGCCGGATCCCCTGATTCAAGGGAGAATGCCCAGTCCTGAGGGTCACCACGCAGCAGAGAGATGACAATCTTAACCTGCTGAATGGGATCACCAGAGGAACGGGGTTTCAAAGCAAAAAACAATTTGCAGTTATTTTTAAAGTTCAAAAACTTGGATCTGTCCCCAAAAAACAAATCAGGAGTAGGAATATTAGGCTCTAAAGCCGGAGTCTGGACAACATAATCTTGGATACTCTGTACTCTTGCAGCAAGTTGATCCACACGAGAAAACAAACCCTGAACATCCATGCCAGCGCCAAATTCCTGAACCACCCAGAGATTAAGAGGTAACAAAAGACAAAACAGACTACAGAAAAAAAAATGGTTCAGAACTTTTTTTTCCTTCTTTTGAGGTGCATTTAATTCATCATTGGCCAGTTGTACTGTTATGAACTGGTGGTTTAGGAGCAACATGGGATGTGCTCTGGAGGAGGTGGTACCTTTACTGACCGCAGACTCTGAACTTAACACAACACTAGAAGTAGCCGTGGGATGTTCCTGTCACTCCCTAGACACCTCGTCACAGCCGGAGGACTAAATACCCCTAAAGATAGAATCAGGAAAGCTATCTTGCCTCAGAGAAAATCCCCAAAGGATAGGCAGCCCCCCACAAATATTGACTGTGAGTGCAGAGGGAAATGACATACACAGAATGAAACCAGGATATAGCAAAGGAGGCCAATCTAGCTAGATAGATAAGACAGGACAGAATACTGTGCGGTCAGTATTAAAATACTAGAAAAATCCACCACAGAGTTTACAAAAATCTCCACACCTGGCTAAAGGTGTGGAGGGTAAATCTGCTTCCCAGAGCTTCCAGCTTAACTGAATAAATCCATACTGACAAGCTGGACTAAAAAAAACATAGAATGTGCTGAACGATTAAGTCCACAACAAATGGACTGCAAAAGAACAAAGCAAGGACTTATCTTTGCTGAACTGGTCAGAATATCAGGGAAATCCAAGCAGAGATGTGAATCCAACCAGGAACCATTGACAACTGCCCCAGGCTGAAGGATAGAGCTAGGATAAATAGCCGAGCCAGAAAGACGATCAGTGGAAGCAGCTGCTGACTGCTAAATCCAAGGAGCAGCAGTTCCACTCAAAACCACCAGAGGGAGCCCAAGAGCAGAACTCACAAAAGTGCCACTTACAACCACCAGAGGGAGCCCAAGAGCGGAATTCACAACACTTAACCCCGGAGTTTCCAGTTCCCAGGAAACAGAGAAGAGACTTTGATCCCCTGGTCCCCGCAGTATCAGTACAGAGACTGTGATTCTTGGTGAGAGACTTAACAGTGCAGAGCCCCTGATTCCTGGCTGTGCTGTAAAAGCTAAAGGCTGCATCTTGTGAGTACATGAAAGCGGACTCTGCTGGTGACTGTACCCATGCTGGAATTAGGACCCTCCAGTCAGGACCTCCCTGGACTGATAAGTTACAAGAACACTCATTAACCCTTTTGTTTTCGCTTAACTGTTTACTGTTTGATTTACCTCTATTAACCCCCTGTTTACTCCCTGCGAGGAGAATCTTATTCCTGTTAATAAATTCCCCTCAACAGTTGGTCTGTCTGTTCCGTGGTGACATACTCAACCGTGCACCCTATTACACTTCATTCTTCTGGACAACAGCCCTTCCACAGAAGCAATCCACTGGACACCGTTGTAAGACCAGATCCCTGTACAGGGGTTAAAGGGTGAAGGTCGGTGTCCTTCTGAAATGTGCCTGACAGAGTGGCTTGTGCAAGTCTGTCCGAAGTAGCCTTTTTGAACTTGTGACCTCTGACAGACATGTGCAGCACCCCAGGTAGCCAGTTGCTGCAGTGATGTTGCCTTCCCTTCGGGGAGGGTGATGTCATGCTTGGAGGCAAGGGGGGTTCTCTCTATCAGGTAAGGCACTCGCATTCAACACATCTGAATCTAGGCCAGTAAGGGGGAGCTCAGGACCGGATTCAGGGGAGTTTCCTTACAGTTTATATATCTTTGTCTGGTTGAGGAGCCAGATAGTCTTAGTCAGTCTGAGAGAGGAGAGGAGAAGGACGTCTGGAGCAGGCATAGGGGCCAAGCAGCCACGAGGGAGCTGCTACCCCTGGAAAGAGCGAGAATTAGAAGGAGAGTTGAATTGTGAAGCAGCACAGTGGAGGAAAGGGCTCAGGAGGGGAACAGCAGAAGGACATCCTCAGAGCCAGAGCGCAGAAGCTGGGTACCGGGAGCCCGAGGTCGTGTTGTTCTCCAGGACACGCGACAGAACCGGAGGGCATAGTACTATATGTCAATTGCCTGTAACAAGTCTGAGGTGAAGCAGTGACCTTAAGAGCCGGGTCATCTAAGAGTTCCTATAAACAGGCTCAAACTGCCTATCATACAGACATCTGTCTTAGGACAGGAGAGAGGAGACCCTGTCAGCAAGCTTTAAGCCGCAGGGACCTCGCCATCTGGCGCAAGTAGGAAAAGCTTATGGACCTCACCTGAAGTGCGACCCTTTATTGCCTCCAAGCCGACCGAACTACAGCTACCTTACACCTGGTATCCTGGACTGAGGACTGCTACAATCAGTAAACCAGGTAAAAGACTGCAAACTCTGTGTCCTCCACTTATTCATCGGCATACACCATCTTTGCCACACACCTTGGGAGCTCTGGGGACCCTGCTTCACCTGTGGGAAGCGTTACCATCTTGCTGCAACAAGATCACCCCAGAGGACCCCTTTAAGCAGCATTGGTCCCTACTGACCAAATACCACAGGTGGCATCACGAACAATAGACTTTATTCACTAATCCCCATAAAGACCTTTCCCTTTAATTGGGCGCCCAGGGCCACTATGACCTCTCCTTTAAGACTGGACCCAGTACCAAGTACCCCGCTGCCCTGGTACGGCGATCCACATGACACCAGTTTTCACCTTGAAATGTCACAATATTTTTAAACAATTCAAGGTTGCACAAATATGTTGAGACTTTTGGCATTTTTATGCCAGTCCTGGCCTGCTAGGGAATGGGGCGTGGTGAAAACCAGTTGGCAAATCCCCCAAAATGTATACCAGTTTAGTAATGAAAATTTCACCACAAATGTACTCCAGTCTCTGAGAGGAGTATTATTTCTGGTAGATTTTATTTATTTTTATTTATTTTAGCCACTTATATAGCACCATTAATTCCACAGCACTTTACTGACATCATCAGCACTGTCCCCATTGAGGCTCACAATCTAGAGTCCCTATCAGTATGTCTTTGGAGTCTGGGAGGAAACTGGAGAACCCGAAGGAAACCCACAGAGAACAAACAAGCTCCTTGCAAATGTTGTCCTTGGTGGAATCCATTGGAGATCCTTTCTGACAATTTATATGACATAAAGGATCTGCTGCTGCCAGCAGAGGTCTTGTGGAGTCCGTTCTGGGGGTCCAGCATTTTTTTTTATAGTATGAGGGGAAACTACACCTGCACAATGGTGGTTAAAGTATTAAGGCTGATAGATATTTTCTCTTTAGGAGCCTCTACATAACATTACTTCACTTTTAATTGTTCTCTCTGCTTTTTAGGTGGAAGTTGAAATTTGCTGCTAAATTGTGAAAGCTTATGTGATCCATCAAACATAATTTTACAGTTTAGCCATAATGTACAGAAACCGAGTAACTTTGCAAATACCTGATGGCAAAGGCAAAAGTTGTAAAAAGTGAAACAAGAGAAAATTGAGGATTAAAGGTGTGGTCCCGTTTTTAACTAAGGCTGGGGTCACACTTGGCGTAAGACAATACGCCACGTATTATACGTCCGTACTACGGCCGTAATACGGAGAAATGTTCCCAAAATATTGATCCGTAGTCAGGGTGTGTCAGCGTATTTTGCGCATGGCATCCTCCGTATGTAATCCGTATGGCATCCGTACTGCGAGATTTTCTCGCAGGCTTGCAAAACCGACATCTAATGGATTTATGTGCTCAAATGTTAGGGAAAACATATATACAGTATATATATATATATATATATATATATATATATATATATATATATATATATGTCATTGAGACACATATATATATATTCTGTATTTAGATTTCATTCAGCGCGATATCTGTGAACAGCCGGTAATTCAATTGCCGGCTTCTCATTTCTCCTTCACTAACCCGGACATGATATGAGACATGGTTTACATACAGTAAACCATCTCATATCCCCTTTTTTTTTGCATATTCCACACTACTAATGTTAGTAGTGTGTATGTGCAAAATTTCAGCGCTGTAGCTGCTGAAATAAAGGGTTAAATGGCGGAAAAAATTGGCGTGGGCTCCCGCGCAATTTTCTCCGCCAGAATGGTAAAGCCAGTGACTGAGGGCAGATATTAATAGCCAGGAGAGGGTCCATGGTTATTGGCCCCCCCGTGGCTAAAAACATCTGCCCCCAGCCACCCCAGAAAAGGCACATCTGGAAGATGCGCCTATTCTGGCACTTGGCCACTCTCTTCCCACTCCCTGTAGCGGTGGGATATGGGGTAATGAAGGGTTAATGCCACCTTGCTATTGGAAGGTGACATTAAGCCAGATTAATAATGGAGAGGCGTCAATTATGACACCTATCCATTATTAATCCAATTGTTTGAAAGGGTTAAAAAACACACACACACATGATTTCAAAGTATTTTAATGAAATAAACACAGCGGTTGTTGTAATAATTTATTGCTCTCTCAATCCATTTCCAGGCCCTCGCTTGGCAAAATAATAAACGCACAAGATACATACCTTCTGATGTCAGATCACGTCCAACGAGGTAATCCATCTGAAGGGGTTAACTAATATTACAGGCACGAGCTGCGATAAACCACTCGCTCGTGCCTGTAATCCCCGGGTGCTGAAAGGAAAGCTGGATCTGTACTTACATTCAGTCGCGGTGATGCGCCCCTGCTGGATGTTCTCATGAACTGCAGCCTGGGAACTTTTTCCCACGCTCCAGGTCATATGAGGACATCCACCAGGGGGCGCATCACCGCGACTGAAGGAAATGTAGGTCAATGACGGGAGAAAAACAATGACCAGCGGGCCTGTCTAGGATTCAGGCGTTTAGCAGACTCGAGATACATCAGATTTTTGTGATCAGTCAAGACCACCACACGATGCTTAGCACCCTCGAGCCAATGACGCCACTCCTCAAATGCCCATTTCATGGCCAACAACTCCCGATTGCCCACATCATAATTTCGCTCCGCAGGCGAAAACTTCCTAGAGAAAAAGGCGCAAGGTCTCATAACAGAGCAACCAGGGCCTCTCTGCGACAAAACGGCCCCTGCTCCAATCTCTGAAGCATCCACCTCAACCTGAAAGGGAAGCGAGACATCAGGCTGGCACAAAACAGGCGCCGAAGTAAACCGACGTTTCAACTCCTGGAAAGCCTCCACGGCAGCAGGAGCCCAATTAACCACATCGGAGCCCTTCTTGGTCATATCCGTCAAAGGTTTCACAATGCTAGAAAAGTTAGCGATAAAACGACGGTAGAAGTTAGCGAAACCCAAGAACTTCTGAAGACTCTTAACTGACGAGGGCTGAGTCCAATCAAGAATAGCTCGGACCTTGACTGGGTCCATCTCCACAGCAGAAGGGGAAAAAATGAACCCCAAAAAGGGAACCTTCTGTACACCAAAAAGACACTTTGAGCCCTTGACAAACAAAGAATTTTCACGCAAAATTTTAAAGACCATCCTGACCTGCTCCACATGCGAGTCCCAATCATCAGAAAAAACCAGAATATCATCCAGATAAACGATCAAAAATTTATCCAGATAGTTCCGGAAAATGTCATGCATAAAGGACTGAAAAACTGAAGGGGCATTAGAGAGCCCAAAAGGCATCACCAAGTACTCAAAATGACCTTCGGGCGTATTGAATGCGGTTTTCCATTCATCCCCTTGCTTAATGCGCACAAGGTTGTACGCACCACGAAGGTCTATCTTGGTAAACCACTTGGCACCTTTAATCCGGGCAAACAAGTCAGACAACAGCGGCAAAGGATACTGAAATTTGACAGTGATCTTATTTAAAAGCCGATAGTCAATACAAGGCCTCAAAGATCCGTCCTTTTTAGCCACAAAAAAGAATCCCGCACCAAGAGGGGAAGAAGACGGACGGATGTGTCCTTTCTCCAGAGACTCCTTGATATATGAACGCATAGCGGTATGTTCAGGTATCGACAGATTAAACAGTCTTCCCTTAGGAAATTTACTGCCTGGAATCAAATCTATTGCACAGTCACATTCCCTATGAGGAGGCAATGCACTGGACCTGGACTCGCTAAAGACATCCTGATAATCAGACAAATACTCCGGAACTTCCGAAGGCGTAGAAGAAGCAATAGACACAGGCAGGGAATCCTCATGAATACCACGACAGCCCCAACTAGACACTGACATAGCCTTCCAGTCAAGGACTGGATTATGGGTCTGTAACCATGGCAGCCCCAAAACAACCAAATCATGCATTTTATGTAGAACGAGAAAACGTATCACCTCGCGGTGTTCAGGAGTCATGCACATGGTAACCTGTGTCCAATACTGCGGTTTATTTTCTGCTAATGGCGTAGCATCAATACCCCTAAGAGGGATAGGATTTTCTAATGGTTCAAGAATAAAACCACAGCGCTTAGCAAATGAGAGATCCATAAGACTCAGGGCAGCACCTGAATCTACAAACGCCATGACAGGATAAGATGACAGTGAGCAAATCAAAGTTACAGACAGAATAAACTTAGGATGCAAATTACCAACGGTGACAGGACTAACAACCTTAGATATACGTTTAGAGCATGCTGAGATAACATGTGTAGAATCACCACAGTAGTAGCACAAGCCATTCCGGCGTCTATGAATTTTCCTCTCATTTCTAGTCAGGATTCTATCACATTGCATCAAATCAGGTGTCCGTTCAGACAACACCATGAGGGAATTTGCGGTTTTTCTATCACATTGCATCACATCAGGTGTCTGTTCAGACAACAACATGAGGGAATTTGCGGTTTTGCGCTCCCGCAACCGCCGGTCAATTTGAATAGCCAGGGACATGGTATCATTCAGACCTGTGGGAATGGGAAAACCCACCATAACATTCTTAATGGCCTCAGAAAGGCCATTTCTAAAATTAGCGGCCAGTGCACACTCGTTCCAATGTGTCAGCACGGACCATTTCCGAAATTTTTGGCAATACACCTCAGCCTCGTCCTGGCCCTGAGACATAGCCAGCAAGGCTTTCTCTGCCTGAATCTCAAGATTGGGTTCCTCATAAAGTAAACCGAGCGCCAGAAAAAACGCATCAATATCAGCCAATGCCGGATCTCCTGGCGCCAACGAAAAAGCCCAATCTTGAGGGTCACCCCGTAAGAATGAAATAACAATTTTTACTTGTTGAGCAGAGTCTCCAGACGAACAAGGTTTCAGGGACAAAAACAATTTACAATTATTCCTGAGATTCCTAAACTTAAATCGGTCTCCTGAAAACAGTTCAGGAATCGGAATCTTGGGTTCAGACCTAGGATTTCTGGTAATATAATCTTGTATACCCTGCACACGAGCGGCAAGCTGGTCCACACTTGTAATCAAGGTCTGGACATTCATGTCTGCAGCAAGCTTAAGCCACTCTGAGGTAAAGGGGAAAAGAAAAAAAAAAAAAAAAAAATGAGAGAGGGAAAAAAAACCCTCAAAATGTTCTTTCTTATAATCCCACTTCTGCAATGCATTAAACATTTAATACTGGCCTGGCATACTGTTATGACCCCAGTGGACAGGGTCTCAGAGGAACGTGTAAGTCTGCGAGATTCAAAAATCCAGCTCATAGGGCTGTGGTAACTGGGTTGACCAAATAGCTACTCCTAACGCCAACACTAGAAGTAGCCGGGGATCATGCCTACGGTGATCGCTAGATGACTCGCGCCAGCCGGAGAATCTAACTACCCCTAGGAGAAGAAAACAAAGACCTCTCTTGCCTCCAGAGAAAGGGACCCCAAAGCAAGATACAAGCCCCCCACAAATAATAACGGTGAGGTAAGAGGAAATGACAAACACAGAAATGAACCAGGTTCAGCAAAGAGAGGCCAGCTTACTAATAGCAGAATATAGCAAGATAACTTATCTGGTCAACAAAAACCCTATAAAAATCCACGCTGGAGATTCAAGAACCCCCAAACCGTCTAACGGTCCGGGGGGAGAACACCAGCCCCCTAGAGCTTCCAGCAAAGGTCAGGATACAGATTGGAACAAGCTGGACAAAAATACCAAACAAAACAAAAGCAAAAAGCAAGGAAGCAGACTTAGCTTGAAATACAGGAACCAGGATCATAGGACAAGAGCACAACAGATTAGCTCTGATTTCAACGATGCCAGGCATTGAACTGAAGGTCCAGGGAGCTTATATAGCAACGCCCCTGAACTAACGGCCCAGGTGAGGATATAGGAAAAGACAGAAGCTCCAGAGTCAAATCACTAATGACCACTAGAGGGAGCAAAAAGCAAAATCACAACAGGAGCCCCGTGTGGTAATGTGTGGGGACGGAGCCCCGTATGGTAATGTGTGAGGACGGAGCCTCGTGTGGTAATGTGTGGGGACAGAGCCTCGTGTAGTAATGTGTTGGGACGCAGCCTCATGTGGTAATGTGTGAGGACGGAGCCTCATGTGGTAATGTGTGGGGACGGAGCCTCATGTGGTAATGTGTGAGGACGGAGCCTCATGTGGTAATGTGTGGGGACGCAGCCTCGTGTGGTAATGTGGAGGGATGGAGCCTCGTATGGTAATGTGTGGGGACGGAGCCCCGTGTGGTAATGTGTGGGGACGGAGCCCCGTATGGTAATGTGTGAGGACGGAGCCTCGTGTGGTAATGTGTGGGGACAGAGCCTGGTGTGGTAATGTGGGGGGGTGGGATTATGTGTAGCAATATGGTGGGGGGCGGGATTGTGTGTGGTAATGTGGTGAGGGGGCGAAATTATGTGTGGTAATGTGGTGGGGGGGCGGGATTACGTTTGGTAATGTAGTGGGGGGCAAGATTATGTGTGGCAATGTGGTGGTGGGTGGGATTATGTGTGGTAATGTGGTTGGGGGCGGGATTATGTGTGGTAATGTGGTGGGGGCGGAATTATGTGTGGTAATGTGGGGGGCGGGATTATGTGTGGTAATGTGGTGGGGGGGCGGGATTATGTGTGGTAATGTGGGGGGCGGGATTATGTGTGGTAATGTGGTGGGGGCGGGATTATGTGTGGTAATGTGGCGGGGGCAGGATTATGTGTGGTGATGTGGCGGGGGCGGGATTATGTGTGGTAATGTTGTGGGGGGGCGGGATTATGTGTGGTAATGTGGTGGGGGTGGGATTATGTGTGGTGATGGGGTGGGGGTGGAGCTACTGTGCAGGGGGCGGGATTATGTGTGGTAATGTGTTGGGGGGTGGGATTATGTGTGGTAATGTGGTGGGGGGTGGGATTATGTGTGGTAATGTGGGGGGGCGGGATTATGTGTGGTAATGTGGTGGGGGGGCGGGATTATGTGTGGTAATGTGGTGGCGGGCGGGATTATGTGTGGTAATGTGGTGGGGGCGGAATTATGTGTGGTAATGTGGGGGGCAGGATTCTGTGTGGTAATGTGGTGGGGGGGCGGGATTATGTGTGGTAATGTGGGGGGGCGGGATTATGTGTGGTAATGTGGTGGGGGCGGGATTATGTGTGGTAATGTGGCGGGGGCAGGATTATGTGTGGTGATGTGGCGGGGGCGGGATTATGTGTGGTAATATGGTGGGGGTGGGATTATGTGTGGTGATGGGGTGGGGGTGGAGCTACTGTGCAGGGGGTGGGATTATGTGTGGTAATGTGTTGGGGGGTGGGATTATGTGTGGTAATGTGGTGGGGGGTGGGATTATGTGTGGTAATGTGGGGGGGTGGGATTATGTGTGGTAATGTGGTGGGGGGGCAGGATTATGTGTGGTGATGTGGCGGGGGGGCAAGATTATGTGTGGTGATGGGGTGGGGGTGGAGCTACTGTGCAGGGGGCGGGATTATCTGTGGTAATGTGGTGGGGGGGCGGGATTATGTGTGGTGATGTGGTGGGGTGGGATTATGTGTGGTAATGTGGTGGGGGCGGGATTATGTGTGGTAATGTGGTGGGGGGAGGGATTGTGTGTGGTAATGTGGAGGGTGGCAGGATTATGTGTGGTAATGTGGTGGGGGGGCGGGATTGTGTGTAGTAATGTGGTGGAGGCGGGATTATGTGTGGTAATGTGGTGGGGGGAGGGATTGTGTGTGGTAATGTGGTGGGGGGTGGGATTGTGTGTGGTAATGTGGTGGGGGCGGGATTGTGTGTGGTAATGTGGTGGGGGGGAGGGATTGTGTGTGGTAATGTGGTGAGGGGGCGGGATTGTGTGCGATAATGTGGTGGGGGTGGGATTGTGTGTGGTAATGTGGTGCGGGGGCGGGATTGTGTGTTGTAATGTGGTGGGGGGAGGGATTGTGTGTGGTAATGTGGTGGGGGGCGGGATTGTGTGTGGTAATGTGGTGGGAGGGCGAGATTGTGTGTGGTAATGTGGTGGGGGCAGGATTGTGTGTGGTAATGTGGTGGGGGTGGGATTGTGTGTGGTGATGTGGTGGGGCGGGATTATGTGTAGTAATGTGGTGGGGGGGCGGGATTGTGTGTGGTAATGTGGAGGGGGCGGGATTGTGTGTGGTAATGTGGAGGGGGCAGGATTGTGTGTGTAATGTGGTAGGGGGCGGGATTGTGTGTGGTAATGTGGTGGGGGGCGGGATTGTGTGTGGTAATGTGGTGGGGAGGAGGGATTGTGTGTGGTGATGCGGTGGGGGCGGGATTATGTGTGGTAATGTGGTGGGGGGGTGGGATTGTGTGTGGTAATGTGGAGGGGGTGGGATTGTGTGTGGTAATGTGGTGGGGGCAGGATTGTGTGTGGTAATGTGGTGGGGGGCGGGATTGTGTGTCGTAATGTGGTGGGGGGCGGGATTGTGTGTGGTAATGTGGAGGGGGCGGGATTGTGTGTGGTAATGTGGTGGGGGGGCGGGATTGTGTGTGGTAATGTGGTGGGGGGCGGGATTGTGTGTGGCAATGTGGTGGGGGCGGGATTATGTGTGGTGATGTGTGGGGGTAGAGCTACTGTGCAGGGGGCGGGATTAGCGAGTAATCACGATGCCTCTTATATATATAGATGACTGCACATGATGCTCCATACTGTATAATGACCACACATGATGCTCCATACTGTATAATATCTGCACATGATGCTCCATACTGTATATTGGCCGCACATGATACTTCGTACCGTATAATGGCCACACATAGCTACTCCTACACACGCGGCTGCGCTCCGTACACTTTGCACACACGGCTCCGCTCCGTACACACGGCTCCACTCCATACACCTCATACACACACGGCTCCGCTCCGTACACTTCACGCACATTCAGCTCCGCTCCATACACCTCGTACACATTCAGCTCCGCTCTATACACCTCGTACACACACGGCTCCGCTCCATACACCTCATACACACATGGCTCCGCTCCATACACCTCATACACACACGGCTCCGCTCCATACACTTCATACACACGGCTCCGCTTCGTACACACACGGCTCCACTCCATACACTTCATGCACACACGGCTCCACTCCATACACCTCATACACACACGGCTCCGCTCCATACACCTCATACACACACGGCTCCGCTCCATACACCTCCTACACACACGGCTCCGCTCCATACACCTCGTGCACATTCAGCTCCGCTCCATACACCTCGTACACATTCAGCTCCGCTCCATACACCTCATACACACACGGCTCCGCTCCGTACACCTCGTACACATTCAGCTCTGCTCCATACACCTCATACACACATGGCTCCGCTCCATACATCTCATACACACACGGCTCCGCTCCATTCACCTCATACACACACGGCTAACTGCACAGACTTCTCCATACCTGATACGTTGATCTGCAATCACAGCAGCAGAAGCCACTAACAGAGGAGGCTGTGAGTGTGTCCATCCCACCCTGCTCAGCCCCACTCATTCCACGCACGATTAGTTTACTAGCCAAGCATGATTAGCTCAGCAGTCCACTGGTCTGCTGCTTATTGCGGCACCCAGGGCTATGTTCGGCAGATAAGCCCTGGAGGTGGTGACTGACTGTGTTGTAACTTATGTACCTCAAAGAACAGAAGTGTCCCCTCTCAGTGTCTCCCTCTCTGAAGTTCTGTACCGCTCGCACACTGGAGACTCACTCAGCAACATACCGGAAGGGGGCGTGGCCTAACACAAGGGGGAGTGACACATATCTCAAACATGTCCCCTCTCTCTCCCTCTGAGCTGTACCATGCACACTGGAAGATAAACAGACTGCAGGGGAAGGGGCATGGCTTAACACAAGGTGGCATGTCAGGCTGCTTCTCCTGCTGTCTGTGGGAAGCAGAACGTCCCTTGCTGGACAGCAGGGCAAAACATCAAAACCGGGACAGTCCCGCACAATGAGGGACGGTTGGGAGCTATGCCTTTTCACCTACCTGAATGAAGACCTTTTAGTATGGTAATGGTCTAGGCCAGTGTAGCAGGCAGATAGCACTTCAAAGCTTGAGTGAGGAAGCCACACCAGCAGGGGGCATGGAGGTGCCTCGGGGCTCAATTAAAGCATGCATGTAAGGTGGCTACAGGAGGACGAGTCTATTGTCATCCCAGCCAAACCGTCTCCAACATGAAATCATGAATTATGGATGCATCGTTCGAGGTACAGGCTCATAAAAAAACATCCTCATTGCCCTGAAGGAATTGCGCATCTGACAGTGCAACTTCCGGGTCAGTGAGAGTTCTGGAACCTGAGATATAGAGATCAGCCTCCCACAGTGACCGAATAGGTCCAGGTTTGATCTCTGTACGACCGGCAGAACAAACATGTGCTGGTACCGCCCGTGTACTGATCCGATCATCCTGAGAGAAGTCATTCCATTTAGTAGATATTGGGAACAGATTTTGCAGGGAAGCTGAGGGGTGGAGATTGCTAGCCCACTCAGATACAGGGGGGAGGGACACAGAAGGTTTAAGAGCTGAGGACACTTGGAGAGTGTGACACAACCGAAGAAGATGATGATGAAATAAGGAAGAGGGCATATGCCAGCCAGAGGGGAGCAAGCACATGCTTTTTGGGGGCTACCCAGCAACTAAGTCTTGTACCTGTGGAACGCAGAGCTCCCCGGCCTCCACAAGCGACCTTCAACCTGGTAAATTGACCTCCAGCTTTATACCTCTAAAGGTACCTTCACACTAAGCGACTTTGCAATGATAACGATAGCGATCCGTGACGTTGCAGCGTCCTGGATAGCGATATCATTGTGTTTGACACACAGCAGCGATCTGGATCCTGCTGTGATATCGCTGGTCATTGCTGAAAGTTCAGAACTTTATTTGGTCGTCAGATCGGCGTGTATCGTCGTGTTTGACACCAAAAGCAACAATGCCAGCAATGTTTTACAAAGGTAACCAGGGTAAACATCGGGTTACTAAGCGCAGGGCCGCGCTTAGTAACCTGATGTTTACCCTGGTTACCAGTGTAAAAGTAAAAAAAACAAACAGTACATACTCACCTTCTGCTGTCTGTCACAAATCCCTCGCCGGCGGCCGTAAAGTAAAAGCAGAGCACAGCGGTGACGTCACCGCTGTGCTGTGCCTTATGGCCGGCAATCACAGTCAGTGCAGGAAGCAGACGGCGAGGGACGTGTGACAGACAGCAGAAGGTGAGTATGTAGTTTGTTTTTTTTACTTTTACACTGGTAACCAGGGTAAACATCGGGTTACTAAGCGCGGCTCTGCGCTTAGTAACCCGATGTTTACCCTGGTTACCCGGGGACTTCGGCATCGTTGGTCGCTGGAGAGCTGTCTGTGTGACAGCTCTCCAGCGACCACACAGCGACGCTGCAGCGATCGGCATCGTTGTCGATATCGCTGCAGCATCGCTTAGTGTGAAGGTACCTTAACCCCTTAGTGACAGAGCCAATTTGGTACTTAATGACCGAGCCAATTTTTACAATTCTGACCAGTGTCACTTTATGAGGTTATAACTCTGGAACGCTTTATCGGATCCCGCTGATTCTGAGATTGTTTTTTCGTGACATGTTGTACTTCAAGTTAGTGGTAACATTTCTTCGATATTACTTGCGATTATTTATGAAAAAAATGGAAATATGGCGAAAATTTTTAAAATTTTGCAATTTTCAAACTTTGTATTTTTATGCCCTTAAATCAGAGAGATATGTCACAAAAAATAGTTAATAAATAACATTTCTCACATGTCTACTTTACATCAGCACAATTTTGGAAACAATTTTTTTTTTTGTTAGGGAGTTATAAGGGTTAAAAGTTGACCAGCAATTTCTCATTTTTACAACACCATGTTTTTTTTAGGGACCACATCACCTTTGAAGTGATTTTGAGGGGTCTATATGATAGAAAATAACCAAGTGTGACACCATTCTAAAAACTGCACCCCTCAAGCTGCTCAAAACCACATTCAAGAAGTTTATTAACCCTTTACGTACTTCACAGGAACTAAAACAATGTGGAAGAAAAAAATTAACATTTTACTTTTTTTTGCAAACATTTTACTTCAGAACCATTTTTTTTAATTTTCACAAGTGTAAAAACAGAAATTTAACCACAAATTTTGTTGTGCAATTTTTCCTGAGTACGCCGATACCCCATATGTGGAGGTAAACCACTGTTTGGGCGCACCGCAGAGCTTGGAAGTGAAGGAGCACCGTTTGACTGTTTCAATGCAGAATTGGCTGGAATTGAGATCGGACGCCATGTCGCGTTTGGAGAGCCCCTAATGTGCCTAAACAGTGGAAACCCCCCACAAGTGACACCATTTTGGAAACTAGACCCCCCAAGGAACTTATCTAGATGTGTGGTGAGCACTTTGAACCCCCAAGTGCTTCACAGAAGTTTATAACGTAGAGCCGTGAAAATAAAAAATCGCATTTGTTTTCACAAAAATGATTTTTTCGCCCACAAATTCTTATTTTCACAAGGGTAACAGGAGAAATTAGACCACAAAAGTTGTTGTGCAATTTCTCCTGAGTACGTCGATACCCCATATGTGGAGGTAAACCACTGTTTGGGCGCACCGCAGAGCTTGGAAGTGAAGGAGCACCGTTTGACTTTTTCAATGCAGAATTGGCTGGAATTGAGATCGGATGCCATGTCGCGTTTGGAGAGTCCCTGATGTGCCTAAACAGTGGAAACCCCCCACAAGTGATACCATTTTGGAAACTAGACCCCCCAAGGAACTTATCTAGATGTGTGGTGAGCACTTTGAACCCCCAAGTGCTTCACAGAAGTTCATAACGTAGAGCCGTGAAAATAAAAAATCTCATTTTTTCTACAAAAATGATCTTTTTGCCCCCAAATTTTTATTTTCACAAGGGTAACAGGAGAAATTAGACCACAAAAGTTGTTGTGCAATTTCTCCTGAGTACGTCGATACCCCATATATGGGGGTAAACCACTGTTTGGGCGCACCGCAGAGCTTGGAAGAGAAGGAGTGTCGTTTTACTTTTTCAATGTAGAATTGGCTGGAATTGAGATCGGACGCCATGTCACGTTTGGAGAGCCGCTGATGTGCCTAAACAGTAGAGACCCCCCACATATGACACCATTTTGGAAACTAGACCCCTTAAGGAACTTATCTAGATGTGTGGTGAGCACTTTAAACCCCCAGGTGCTTCACAGAAGTTTATAACGTAGAGCCGTGAAAATAAAAAAATCGCATTTTTTCTACAAAAATGATCTTTTTGCCTCCAAATTTTTATTTTACCAAGGGTAACAGGAGAAAATGGACCCCAGAAGCTGTTGTACAATTTGTCTTGAGTACGCCGACACCCCATATGTGGGGGTAAACCACTGTTTGGGCGCATGGCTGAGCTCGGAAGCAAAGGAGCGCCATTTGACTTTTCAATGCAAAATTGACTGGAATTGAGATCGGACGCCATGTCGCGTTTGGAGAGCCCCTGATGTGCCTAAACAGCAGAAACCCCCCAAAAGTGACCCCATTTTGGAAACTAGACCCCCCATGGAACTTATCTAGATGTGTAGTGAGAACTTTGAATGCCCAAGTGCATCACAGAAGTTTATAATGCAGAGTCGTGAAAATAAAAAATATATATTTTTTAACAATAAAGATTTTTTAGCCCCCAAGTTTTTATTTTCACAAGGGTAACAAGAGAAATTGGACCCCAAAAGTTGTTGTCCAATTTGTCCTGAGTATGCTGGTACCCCATATGTGGGGGTAAACCACTGTTTGGGCGCATGGCAGAGCTCGGAAGGGAAGGAGTACCATTTTGGAATGCAGACTTTGATAGAATTGTCTGCGGGCATTATGTTGCCTTTGCAGACCCCTAATGTACCTAAACAGTAGAAACCCCCAACAAGTGACCCCATTTTGGAAAATAGACCCCCCAAGGAACTTATCTAGATATGTGGTGAGAACTTTGAATGCCCAAGTGCTTCACAGAAGTTTATAATGCAGAGTAGTGAAAATAAAAAATATTTTTTTTCCCACAAAAAAGATTTTTTTAGCCCCCAAATTTTTATTTTCACAAGGGTAACAAGAGAAATTGGACCCCAAACGTTGTTGTCCAATTTGTCCTGAGTATGCTGGTACCCCATATGTGGGGGTAAACCACTGTTTGGGCGCACGGCAGAGCTCGGAAGGGAAGGAGCGCCATTTTGCAATGCAGACTTTGATAGAATTGTCTGCGGGCGTTATCTTGCGTTTGCAGACCCCTAATGTACCTAAACAGTAGAAACCCCCACAAGTGACCAAATTTTGGAAACTAGACCCCCTAAGGAACTTATCTAGATATGTGGTGAGAACTTTGAAAGCTCAAGTGCTTCACAGAAATTTATAATGCAGAGTAGTGAAAATAAAAAAATATATTTTTTTCCAACAAAAAAGATTTTTAGCCCCCAAGTTTTTATTTTCACAAGGGTAACAGGAGAAATTGGACCCCAAAAGTTGTTGTCCAATTTATTCCGAGTACGCTGATGCCCCATATGTGGGGGTAAACCACTGTTTGGGCGCACGGCAGAGCTCAGAAGGGAGGGAGTACCATTTGACTTTTTTAGCGCAAAATTGGCTGTCGTGTTTGGAGACCCCCTGATGTACCTAAACAGTGGAAACCCCCCAATTCTAACTCCAACCCTAACCCCAACACAGCCCTAACCCTAATCTCAACCCGATCCATAATCCTAATCACAACCCTAACGATAATCACAACCCTAACCCCAAAACAGCCCTAATCTCAACCCTAACCATAACCCTAATCAAAACCCTAAATCCAACACACCCCTAACCCTAATCCCAACCCTAACCCTAATCCCAACCCTAATCCCAAACGTAACACTAATCCCAACCCTAATCCAAACCCTAACCCTAATCCCAACTCTAACCCTAACTTTAGCCCCAACCCTAACTTTAGCCCCAAACCTAACCATAACTTTAGCCCCCGTCGTCACAAAAAAAGTTCAATGTAACCTTTTTTTTGTACGTCGCGTCCGCCATTTCCGCGGATGCGTGGCCGTAACTCTGCCCCCTCCTCCCCAGGACATAGACTGGGCAGCGGATGCGTTGAAAAACTGCATCCGCTGCCCACGTTGTGCACAATTTTCACAACGTGCGTCGGTACATCGGGCCGACGCATTGCGACCGCCCCGTACCGACGCAAGTGTGAAAGAAGCCTTAGTGTTGTGAATTCGGTTTGTGGGCTCCCCCGGTGGTCTGTTATGGTAGTGTCTCTTATGTGCCTTCCTCCATCTCTGATTACCTGTCGCCACCCTCTAGGGGAGTTTCCTATTTAAGGCTGCTTGGCTGTTAGTCACATGCCGGCCAACAATGTGCTAGTAGCATTCTGTTGCATTCACCTGCCTCAAGTTCCAGTTCAGCTAAGTTGAATTTTGTTTCTTGTTTTGCTATTTTTGTCCAGCTATCTGCAATGTGACTCTTCAGTGCTGGAAGCTCTTGTGGACAGAAAATTACTACTCCAGTGGCATGAGTTGTCACTGGAGTTTAAAGTAATTTCTGGATGGTGTTTTTGAATAGTGATTTTTAGGTCGACCGTGAAGTAACTCTTTCCTGTCCTTCTGCTATCTAGTAAGCGGACCTCACTGTGCTAAATCTGCTGTTCATCCTACGTATGTCATTTCCTCTGAACTCACCGTCAATATCTGTGGGGGCCTACTATCATCTTTTGGGGTTCCTCACTGGAGGTAAGGCAGGCCTGTATATTCCTCTTATAGGGGTAGTTAGATCTCCGGCTGGCGCGTGGTGTCTAGGGCATCGTAGGTACATCCCCCGGCTACTGTAAGTGTTGGGTCAGGTTCAGGTCACGGTCGACCTTAGTTTCCATCACCCGAGAGCTAGTCCGTTTTGTATTTTTTTTTTCCCATGGTCATTGGGGTAACCATAACAGTTTGGCCGGCCCGTAAAAAATCTATGTGTTAAAATAGGCACTAAAGTAGGAAGGAGAAGAAAAGGTTTTTTTTTCTGTGTTTGAAAGTGCACCTTAGTTTGATCATTTGTATTCCTTGCTTAAACTGCAGTCTTCAGCCTTTTTTTTTTCTCCTCTCCTCTTAACCTCTGAATGCTTGGGTTACACCCATTTGAAACATGGATCCACAGAGTTTAGTTGCAGGTTTGAATAACCTTGCGACAAAAGTACAGAACCTACAAGATTTTGTTATACGTGCTCCAATGTCTGAACCTAAGATTCCTCTGCCTGAATACTTTACCGGAGACAGATCCCGGTTTTTGAGTTTCAGAGAAAATTGCAAATTGTTTTTGTCTCTGAGATCTCACTCTGCTGGTGATCAGACTCAACAAGTTAAAATTGTTATCTCTCTACTGCGCGGCGACCCACAAAGTTGGGCATTTGCATTATCGCCAGGGGATCCTGCGTTGTTAAATGTAGATGCGTTTTTTCAGGCTTTGGGGTTGCTTTATGAAGAACCTAATTTGGAGATTTTGGCTGAGAAAGCCTTGATAGCTCTTTCCCAAGGGCAAGATGAAGCTGAGATATACTGCCAGAAATTCCGTAAATGGTCGGTGCTTACTAAATGGAATGAGTGCGCTTTAGCAGCTAATTTCAGAGAAGGTCTCTCTGATGCCGTGAAGGATGTCATGGTGGGGTTCCCTGTGCCTACAGGTCTGAATGATGCCATGAAATTGGCTATCCAGATTGATCGGCGTTTGCGGGAGCGCAAATCTGTGCACCATATGGCGGGGTCTTCTGAGGAAAAATCTGTGCACCATATGGCGGTATCTTCTGAGCAAAAACCTGTGCACCATATGGCGGTGTCTTCTGAGCAAAGACCTGTGCACCATTTGGCGGTGACCTCTGAAAAGGCATTAGAGCATATGCAATGCGATCGTGTTTTGTCTAGAGGCGAACGTCAAAATTACAGGCGCAAAAATGGATTGTGCTTCTACTGTGGAGATCCAGCTCATGTTATATCAGCATGCTCTAAACGTATAAATAAGGTTGATAAAAAGGTTGATAAATCTTTTTCTACAGGTACCTTGCAGTCAAAATTTCTTTTGTCCGTGACATTGATTTGTACCTTATCATCTGTGACTGTGAATGCTTATGTGGATTCTGGCGCCGCTCTGAGTCTCATGGATTGGTCCTTTGCCAAGCGTTGTGGGTTTGATTTGGAGCTGTTGGAAGTTTCTATTCCCCTGAAGGGTATTGATTCTACACCTTTGGCTAGCAATAAACCACAATATTGGACACAAGTGACTATGCGTCTTACCCCAGACCATCAGGAGATTATTCGTTTCCTTGTATTATATAACCTACATGATGTCTTAGTGCTTGGATTACCATGGTTACAGATTCATAATCCCGTCTTGGACTGGAAATCTATGTCTGTGTTGAGCTGGGGATGTCGGGGTATTCATGGGGATGCACCTTTGGTTCCTATTTCTTCATCTACTCCCTCTGAGATCCCAGCATTTCTGTCAGATTTTTATGATGTCTTTCAAGAGCCTAAAGTTGATTCTCTCCCTCCCCACAGAGAGTGTGACTGCGCTATTGAATTGATCCCCGGTAGTAAGTTTCCTAAGGGTCGCTTGTTTAATTTGTCTGTACCTGAACATACTGCTATGCGGGAGTATATCAGAGAATCCTTGGAAAAGGGTCATATTCGCCCCTCGTTGTCTCCACTAGGGGCAGGATTTTTCTTTGTAGGTAAAAAGGATGGTTCATTGAGACCTTGTATCGACTATCGACTTTTGAATAAGATTACAGTTAAATACCAGTACCCGTTACCTTTACTGACTGATCTGTTTGCTCGTATAAAGGGGGCTAAGTGGTTCACTAAGATCGATCTACGTGGTGCGTATAATTTGGTGCGGATTAAGCAGGGGGATGAGTGGAAGACCGCATTTAATACGCCTGAAGGCCATTTTGAGTATTTGGTAATGCCTTTCGGTCTCGCAAATGCCCCTTCCGTTTTTCAGTCCTTTATGCACGATATTTTCCGTGAATATCTGGATAAGTTTATGATTGTGTATTTGGATGATATTCTTGTTTTTTCGGAGGACTGGGAATCTCACGTTCAACAGGTCAGGAGAGTTTTTCAGGTTTTGCGAGCTAATTCTCTTTTTGTAAAGGGCTCAAAGTGTAGTTTTGGAGTTCAGAGAATTTCCTTTTTGGGATATATTTTTTCCCCTTCATCTATGGAGATGGACCCTGTCAAGGTCCAGGCTATTTGTGATTGGATGCAACCTACTTCTTTGAAGAGTCTGCAAAAGTTCTTGGGTTTTGCTAATTTCTATCGCCGATTTATAGCGGGTTTTTCTGCCATTGCTAAACCTTTGACTGATTTGACCAAAAAGGGTGCTGATGTTGCTAATTGGTCCTCTGCGGCTGTGGAGGCCTTTCAAGAGCTTAAGCGCCGCTTTTCTTCCGCTCCTGTGTTGCGCCAACCTGATGTGTTACTTCCGTTCCAGGTTGAGGTGGATGCTTCGGAGATCGGAGCAGGTGCAGTTTTGTCGCAGAAAGATCCTGACTGCTCAGTAATGAGACCATGTGCGTTTTTCTCCCGAAAGTTTTCGCCCGCTGAGCGAAATTATGATGTGGGAAATCGGGAACTTCTGGCCATGAAGTGGGCGTTTGAGGAGTGGCGTCATTGGCTTGAGGGTGCTAGACACCAGGTGGTGGTCCTCACTGACCACAAGAATCTAATTTATCTTGAGTCGGCCAGGCGTCTGAATCCTAGACAGGCGCGCTGGTCGTTGTTTTTCTCCCGATTTAACTTTGTGGTGTCATATCTGCCTGGGTCCAAGAATGTAAAGGCGGATGCCCTCTCTAGGAGTTTTGAGCCTGACTCGCCTGGTGATTCCGAACCTACCGGCATCCTGAAGGATGGGGTGATATTGTCAGCTGTCTCCCCAGACCTGCGGCGTTCTTTGCAGGAGTTTCAGGTGGATAGGCCTGATCGCTGTCCGCCTGGTAGACTGTTTGTCCCTGATGATTGGACCAGTAGAGTTATCTCGGAGGTTCATTCTTCCGCGTTGACAGGTCATCCTGGAATTTTTGGCACCAGGGATTTGGTGTCTAGGTCCTTCTGGTGGCCTTCTTTGTCTCGAGATGTGCGCATGTTTGTGCAGTCTTGTGATGTTTGTGCTCGGGCCAAGCCCTGCTGTTCTAGGGCCAGTGGGTTGTTGTTGCCCTTGCCTATTCCTAAGAGGCCTTGGACGCACATCTCTATGGACTTTATTTCTGACCTTCCGGTTTCTCGTAGGATGTCTGTTATCTGGGTGATTTGTGACCGTTTTTCCAAGATGGTTCATTTGGTACCTTTACCCAAATTGCCCTCCTCCTCTGAGTTGGTTCCTCTATTTTTTCAGAATGTGGTGCGTTTGCATGGTATTCCTGAGAATATAGTGTCTGACAGGGGTACTCAGTTTGTGTCTAGATTTTGGCGGACGTTCTGTGCCAGGATGGGTATCGATTTGTCTTTTTCGTCTGCATTCCATCCTCAGACTAATGGCCAGACTGAGCGTACTAATCAGACCTTGGAGACTTACTTGAGGTGTTTTGTGTCCGCTGATCAGGATGATTGGCTTGACTTTTTGCCATTGGCAGAGTTTGCCCTTAACAATCGGGCTAGTTCTGCCACTTTGGTTTCTCCATTTTTTTGTAATTCAGGGTTTCACCCTCGGTTTTCGTCCGGTCAATTGGAGTCTTCGGATTGTCCTGGAGTGGATGCTGTGGTTGATAGGATGCATCAGATTTGGGGACAGGTTGTGGACAATCTGAAGTTGTCCCAGGAGAAGACTCAACAGTTCACTAATCGTCATCGGCGTATTGGTCCTCGTCTTTGTGTTGGGGACCTGGTGTGGCTGTCTTCTCGATTTGTTCCTATGAAGGTCTCGTCTCCTAAGTTTAAGCCTCGGTTTATCGGCCCTTATAGGATTCTGGAGGTTCTTAATCCTGTGTCCTTTCGTTTGGACCTCCCAGCATCTTTTAATATCCATAATGTTTTCCATCGGTCATTATTGCGGAGGTATGAGGTACCGGTTGTTCCTTCTGCTGATCCACCTGCTCCTGTGTTGGTTGAGGGTGAATTGGAGTATGTGGTGGAAAAGATCTTGGACTCCCGTGTTTCCAGACGGAAACTTCAGTATCTGGTTAAGTGGAAAGGTTATGGCCAGGAGGATAATTCTTGGGTGACAGCATCCGATGTTCATGCTCCCGATTTGGTTCGTGCATTTCATAGTGCTCATCCAGGTCGCCCTGGTGGTTCTGGTGAGGGTTCGGTGCCCCCTCCTTAAGGGGGGGGTACTGTTGTGAATTCGGTTTGTGGGCTCCCCCGGTGGTCTGTTATGGTAGTGTCTCTTATGTGCCTTCCTCCATCTCTGATTACCTGTCGCCACCCTCTAGGGGAGTTTCCTATTTAAGGCTGCTTGGCTGTTAGTCACATGCCGGCCAACAATGTGCTAGTAGCATTCTGTTGCATTCACCTGCCTCAAGTTCCAGTTCAGCTAAGTTGAATTTTGTTTCTTGTTTTGCTATTTTTGTCCAGCTATCTGCAATGTGACTCTTCAGTGCTGGAAGCTCTTGTGGACAGAAAATTACTACTCCAGTGGCATGAGTTGTCACTGGAGTTTAAAGTAATTTCTGGATGGTGTTTTTGAATAGTGATTTTTAGGTCGACCGTGAAGTAACTCTTTCCTGTCCTTCTGCTATCTAGTAAGCGGACCTCACTGTGCTAAATCTGCTGTTCATCCTACGTATGTCATTTCCTCTGAACTCACCGTCAATATCTGTGGGGGCCTACTATCATCTTTTGGGGTTCCTCACTGGAGGTAAGGCAGGCCTGTATATTCCTCTTATAGGGGTAGTTAGATCTCCGGCTGGCGCGTGGTGTCTAGGGCATCGTAGGTACATCCCCCGGCTACTGTAAGTGTTGGGTCAGGTTCAGGTCACGGTCGACCTTAGTTTCCATCACCCGAGAGCTAGTCCGTTTTGTATTTTTTTTTCCCATGGTCATTGGGGTAACCATAACACCTTAGGCTACTTTCAGACATAGCGCATTTTTGAGCGCTATTTTGCGGGCGCTTTTCAAAAATGCGCAATGTCATTTTCGTCTGCCGGCAAAGTGAATGAGAAATTCACTTTGCCGTTCAGACACACCGCAAAAAAACGCGGCGCTTTTGTCTGCAAACACGCCGGCGTAAAAAGAATTGACATGTCAATTCTTTACGCAGCGGCGTGTCTGCGTATCCCCCTAGGGCCCCATATTACCTTCCACACACAGCGCCTTTGTCCTGGGTGTCGGCGTCTTTGTACGGAGGGGTTGACACCCAGGACCGGACGTGACGTCGGACAGGAAGAGGGAAGCCCCCGCCCCCCAGTGAAGCAGCATGGAGTCCTTCTGTGTGTGTGTGTGTGCGTGTGTGTGCGTGTGTGTGCGTGTGTGTGTCCCCATGCGACGCTAGTGCCACCATTGTGCTAAGTCGCCGTATGGGACTACTACTCCCATCCGGTATTAGGATGTGAGAGTTGTCCCTGTGTCCGGCGACTTAGCACAATTGTAAAGTTACACAAAACACCTACACACAATACACATACATGACACACAGTACATACAACATATAACACAGAGTATATACTCACCAACAGCACACTTGTAGGCGAAGCCCTCGATCCTCCAGGAAAAAAATCCAAAAATAATAAACCAAATTCATACTCCCTGTCCGCAGAATCCATAAAACGAGTGTCCCACGCCGATCGGCTGCTCTCCGGCGATACACTGCCAGGAGCGAAGCTCCTAGCAGTGTATCGCGTACTGTTCCGGAGTTCAATGACTCCGGCGTCTCGGTTAACAGCAGTACAGCTGCGTTGAACTTTCCCACGCAGCACTGCCGTTAAGCGAGAGTGCCGGGGTCAATGACCGCCGGTAAACTCGCTCGCGCATGCGCAGTGACACACCGACAGGAACTATGGCTCCTGTCAGTGTGTTGCTGCAGCCGTGGAGAGCAGACATATCTCTGGATGTGTCTGTTCTCCATGGAAAATCTTGATACGTGGCACTTAAATATGTGGCAATTAAATACGTGACACGTGGCACTTATACGTGATACGTGTCACTTAAATACGTGGCACTGAAATACGTGATACGTGGCACTTTGATACGTGGCACGTGTCACTTAAATACGTGGCACGTGGCACTGAAATATGTGGCACGTGGCACTTTGATACGTGGCACGTGTCTCTTAAATACGTGGCACGTGGCACTGAAAGATGTGGCACGTGGCACTTTGATACGTGGCACGTGGCACTTTGATACGTGGCACGTGGCACTTTGATACGTGGCACGTGGCACTTTGATACGTGGCACGTGGCACTTTGATACGTGGCACGTGGCACTTTGATACGTGGCACGTGGCACTGAAATATGTGGCACGTGGCACTTTGATACGTGGCACGTGGCACTTTGATACGTGGCACGTGGCACTTTGATACGTGGCACTTTGATACGTGGCACTGAAATATGTGGCACGTGGCACTTTGATACGTGGCACGTGTCACTTAAATACGCGGCACGTGGCACTGAAATATGTGGGACACGTCGCACAAAAAAGTTACATGTAGTTTTTTTTGTGTCGACGGTCCGCCGAAGCACGACGCATCCGTCGCACGACGGATGCGACATGTGGCAATCCGTCGCAATGCGTCGCTAATGCAAGCCAATGGAGAAAAAACGCATCCTGCAAGCACTTTTGCAGGATGCGTTTTTTCTCCAAAGACGCATTGCGACGGAAGCCAAAAAACGCTAGTGTGAAAGTAGCCTAACCCTAACCCTAGCCCTAACCCTAAATTTAGCCCCAACCCTAACCCTAACCCTAACCCTAATTTTAGCCCCAACTTGTCTTCTCCTGCCGGCCGGCAGATGGCAGCAGATGGCGGGCGCACTGCGCATGCGCCCGCCATGATGAAAAAGCCGGCTGGCAGGAGAAGACAGAAGAGGACCCAGGGACCCCGGGTGAGTATGATAGGGTCCCCGAATCCCCCTATTTCTCTGTCCTCTGATGTGCGATCACGTCAGAGGACAGAGAAATAACTGATCGCTTTTTTTTTTTTTTTTTTTTTTGCGGTCGCCGGTAAACTGTTAATTACCGGCGATCGCAAAGCAGGGGTCGGTGCAAATCGACCCCGATCATGTTCTTTGGGGTCTCGGCTACCCCCGGCAGCCGAGACCCCAAAGAACATCCGGGTGCCGGGCGGCGGGCGCACTGCGCGTGCGCCCGACATTTTTTCCCGGAAAAAAGATGGCGGCGCCCATGGGGAGACACGAGGAGCACCGGGGGAGGTAGGTAAGTATTGGGGGGCTATTGGGGGCCATCGGGGACCACATTTCTCTGTCCTCCGATGTGCGATCACATCGGAGGACAGAGAAATTAAACGGCAAATCGCGTTTTTTTTTTTTTTTTGTTGCAACCGCCGGTAAACGGTTAATTACCGGCGATCGCAACTCGGGGGTCGGTAAAAACCCCCCGAATCATGTTCTCTGGGGTCTCGGCTACCCTCGGCAACCGAGACCCCAGAGAAAATCCGACTCTGGGGGGCGCTATTCACTTTTTCCACAGCGCCGTTAATTAACGGCGCTGTGGTTTAAGTACCCTTAGCGGCCGCCGTTAAAAGGCGTATCGGCGGTCGTTAAGGGGTTAAGCCTTGTACTATTATTGTTATATTTTACTCTGACTGTAACTCTTGATATATTTTTACTGTATATTTCTTGTAATTACCTAGTACGCCCTTAAGGCAATTAAATCATAAATTAATTTTGGGCTGATCCTTTTATTCTGATTGCGAATCTTAGAATACCCAGTGTGGGTAACAGGGCAGTCTCACCGGCGGTCATTTGCTCTAGGTGCAGTTCCCTTATTGACCTGAGAGACAAAGGGGGCGCCGGAGAGCTGTGCCTGTGTAGTGATGTCACGGATTGGTGACGTGGGAGGAACTGGGTTTCCTTCACAGCGGCCCTGCAGGGCCTGGAGGCGATGAGCAGGAGGCTGTTAAAGAAGGTGGAACTGCAGGAGGACCCTGGCAGTGATGAGCAAGAGTGATGAAACAGCAGGCAAACCTGCAGGAGGACCTGGCAGTGATGAGCAGGTTGTGTCAGACCTAGCAGCACTGCTGGAGGACCTGGCAATAATAACCAAGAGGGGTGTTAGATAGGTGGACCTGGCGATGATAAACAAGGAGGATGTTAGAACAGGTGACACTGCAGGAGGACCTGGCAGCGATGAGTAAGGGGGATGAAAAAGCAGGTGGCACTGCAGGAGGACCTGGCAGTGATGAACAAGGGGGATGAAAATGCAGGTGGTACCGCAGAAGGTGACATTTGTTCTTACCTACCTGGCATCCTGGGTCTACATGCGATGGCAGGTCCGACTGCAACAGCTATATTTCCACCCCTGGTAAATATAATATTTGCACATGACCTCAAGATTGTTCACAATCAAATCTACATAAACAAGGTGTTCCTGGAAATTAATAAGTACATAAATACATCCTGGGATATAACAAAGTAGCTAAAAAGCTTCACTGAAAAATATTTTTTATTACTTTTAACCTAACTGCAATGTATTGTAAGATGCATCAAGTTTATCCAAGAAAAAAAAACGTCTCAGGAAGCGAGTACATCTGGAACAATTCTGTATATGTTGTGAAGAAAATGTACAAACAGGCTTTTCTCTGTGGGGAAAACAGATGGATTTTTTTTCACTTTCCAAGACTTGGAAACTAAATGGCTTTAATGAGAAGCAAATATTTTTGGTTCTGTTCCTGCAAGCAGCCTCCAATCCAGAGCAAAAGCTAAAAGTTTATGTGTGTATGAATATATAAATTATGTATATATATATATATATATATATATATATATATATATATATATATATACAGTGGGGCAAAAAAGTATTTAGTCAGTCAGCAATAGTGCAAGTTCCACCACTTAAAAAGATGAGAGGCGTCTGTAATTTACATCATAGGTAGACCTCAACTATGGGAGACAAACTGAGAAAAAAAAATCCAGAAAATCACATTGTCTGTTTTTTTTATCATTTTATTTGCATATTATGGTGGAAAAAAAGTATTTGGTCAGAAAAAAACAATCAAGATTTCTGGCTCTCACAGACCTGTAACTTCTTCTTTAAGAGTCTCCTCTTTCCTCCACTCATTACCTGTAGTAATGGCACCTGTTTAAACTTGTTATCAGTATAAAAAGACACCTGTGCACACCCTCAAACAGTCTGACTCCAAACTCCACTATGGTGAAGACCAAAGAGCTGTCAAAGGACACCAGAAACAAAATTGTAGCCCTGTACCAGGCTGGGAAGACTGAATCTGCAATAGCCAACCAGCTTGGAGTGAAGAAATCAACAGTGGGAGCAATAAATAGAAAATGGAAGACATTCAAGACCACTGATAATCTCCCTCGATCTGGGGCTCCACGCAAAATCCCACCCCGTGGGGTCAGAATGATCACAAGAACGGTGAGCAAAAATCCCAGAACCACGCGGGGGGACCTAGTGAATGAACTGCAGAGAGCTGGGACCAATGTAACAAGGCCTACCATAAGTAACACACTACGCCACCATGGACTCAGATCCTGCAGTGCCAGACGTGTCCCACTGCTTAAGCCAGTACATGTCCGGGCCCGTCTGAAGTTTGCTAGAGAGCATTTGGATGATCCAGAGGAGTTTTGGGAGAATGTCCTATGGTCTGATGAAACCAAACTGGAACTGTTTGGTAGAAACACAACTTGTCGTGTTTGGAGGAAAAAGAATACTGAGTTGCATCCATCCAACACCATACCTACTGTAAAGCATGGTGGTGGAAACATCATGCTTTGGGGCTGTTTCTCTGCAAAGGGGCCAGGACGACTGATCCGGGTACATGAAAGAATGAATGGGGCCATGTATCGTGAGATTTTGAGTGCAAACCTCCTTCCATCAGCAAGGGCATTGAAGATGAAACGTGGCTGGGTCTTTCAACATGACAATGATCCAAAGCACACCGCCAGGGCAATGAAGGAGTGGCTTCGTAAGAAGCATTTCAAGGTCCTGGAGTGGCCTAGCCAGTCTCCAGATCTCAACCCTATAGAAAACCTTTGGAGGGAGTTGAAAGTCTGTGTTGCCAAGCGAAAAGCCAAAAACATCACTGCTCTAGAGGAGATCTGCATGGAGGAATGGGCCAACATACCAACAACAGTGTGTGGCAACCTTGTGAAGACTTACAGAAAACGTTTGACCTCTGTCATTGCCAACAAAGGATATATTACAAAGTATTGAGATTAAATTTTGTTTCTGACCAAATACTTATTTTCCACCATAATATGCAAATAAAATGATAAAAAATAGAAAAAGTGATTTTCTGGATTTTTTTTCTCAGTTTGTCTCCCATAGTTGAGGTCTACCTATGATGTAAATTACAGACGCCTCTCATCTTTTTAAGTGGTGGAATTTGCACTATTGCTGACTGACTAAATACTTTTTTGCCCCACTATATATATATATATATATATATATATATATATATATACACTCACCGGCCACTTTATTAGGTACACCTGTCCAACTTCTTGTTAACACTTAATTTCTAATCAGCCAATCACATGGCGGCAACTCAGTGCATTTAGGCATGTAGACATGGTCAAGACAATCTCCTGCAGTTCAAACCGAGCATCAGTATGGGGAAGAAAGGTGATTTGAGTGCCTTTGAACGTGGCATGGTTGTTGGTGCCAGAAGGGCTGGTCTGAGTATTTCAGAAACTGCTGATCTACTGGGATTTTCACGCACAACCATCTCTAGGGTTTACAGAGAATGGTCCGAAAAAGAAAAAAAATCCAGTGAGCGGCAGTTCTGTGGGCGGAAATGCCTTGTTGATGCCAGAGGTCAGAGGAGAATGGGCAGACTGGTTCGAGCTGATAGAAAGGCAACAGTGACTCAAATCGCCACCCGTTACAACCAAGGTAGGCCTAAGAGCATCTCTGAACGCACAGTGCGTCGAACTTTGAGGCAGATGGGCTACAGCAGCAGAAGACCACACCGGGTACCACTCCTTTCAGCTAAGAACAGGAAACTGAGGCTACAATTTGTACAAGCTCATCGAAATTGGACAGTAGAAGATTGGAAAAACGTTGCTTGGTCTGATGAGTCTCGATTTCTGCTGCGACATTCGGATGGTAGGGTCAGAATTTGGCGTAAACAACATGAAAGCATGGATCCATCCTGCCTTGTATGGAGCATCTTTGGGATGTGCAGCCAACAAATCTGCGGCAACTGTGTGATGCCATCATGTCAATATGGACCAAAATCTCTGAGGAATGCTTCCAGCACCTTGTTGAATATTTGCCATGAAGAATTGAGGCAGTTCTGAAGGCAAAAGGGGGTCCAACCCGTTACTAGCATGGTGTACCTAATAAAGTGGCCGGTGAGTGTATATACATTATACACAAACACACAAGCATACACACACACAGTGGCAAAGTATTTACCCCCTTAGTGAGTTTTACCTGTTTTGTTACATCTACAACCTGTGTCTAAATATTTTTGTAATCCGATTGTTGTGTGATGCATTAGCACTAAATAGTCTAAGTTGGCGAAGTGAGAAAAATATAGGCATACATTAAATTAATGGGATCAAATAACTAAAAATTGGCATGTGCATATGCATTCACCACTTTTGCTATGAAGCCCCTAAAAATTCCTGGTGCAAGCAATTACCTTCATAAGTCCCATGCTTAGTGAAAGGAAGTCCAGAGGCACCGCTAACCAAACAACACCATGAAGACCAAGATCTCCAAACAAGCCAGGGACAGAGTTGAGGCCCTTCCAGATGGATGCCAGGTGCTACTCCAGGACAGACCTCGGATGCACGGCAGCTGACCACCAAAGAAGAAGCCAGATGGAATAGCTAAAACTTGATGGACTGGATAAGTACAGGCAGGCACAACAGGAATACTGGGAAACAAGGCAGGTGTATACAGGTGCAGCTGGTATACAAACTGGCATGGCAGGTGGTACGGCTCATATACAAGCAGGCTAGTGTAGGCGGGCACGACTAATATATGTACAGGTGGGTGCTTGCGGGCAAGGTTGATATACAGGCAGGCTGGTGCAAATACTTATTTTCCACCATAATTTGCAAAATAAATCGTGCCAAATCAGACAAGATGATTTTCTGGATTTGTTTTTTCATTTTGACTCTCATAGTTGTGGTCTACCCATCATGTCAATTACAGGCCTCTCTCATCTTTTTAAGTGGGAGAACTTGCACAATTGGTGGCTGACTGATTACTTTTTTTCCCCACTGTACATGCTGTGTAATAATTTGCTCAAAGATAAAGATAAACCAGGAAAGCCTGGTTTAGAAATAAGGCTCACTGGCCAGTAATTTCCTGGCTCTATTGTCTTTCCTTTTTTCAAGATAGGTACAACATTTGCCCTTCTCCAGTCTTTTGGGAATAATCCTGTTCTCCAGGATTTTTCAAAGATTCTGGCAAGTGGTTCTTCAATTTCCTATGATATCTCTTGATGTGCTCTATGATGTAATTCATATGGACCAGGAGATTTAAATTAATTTAAATTAGCTTAGTGTTCTCTAACTATCTCTCTCTCGTGAAGATCAGTTAATGTTACAATTGCTTTCTTAGAGAACACAGATGCAAAATAGGAATTTAAAAGCTCGGCCTTCTCAACATCATTTTAGACCACTTCACCTTTTTCATCCTGTAAAAATCCTACAGCATCTTCGACTTTTCTTTTGCTTTTGACATACCCCCAAAATCCATTTTTATTGCTTTTGGTTTCTATTGCAAGCCTCACTTCATTACTAGCTTTAGCTCTTCTAACAATGGTCCTGCATTCCTGGTTCTGCAGGAACTCTGAAAAGTTCTTCTCTTGCAACATTCTGAAGAGATTCTTCTGCTCTGTCAAGGAAATCCTCATCTTTTTTATGAACTTCAGTGTAGATATTCTCTACTGAAGAGTTTGCACCTTTCTCTCTAACAGAGTCATAAACTTGTGTAACACCCCAGGAAGCCGGTTGTTACAGTGGTATTGCCTTCCTCACGGGGAGGGTGATGCTATGCCTGGAAGCGAGGAAGGATCCTTTTAACAGGTGACATGTACACACAACACTGTTCTGACTCCAGGCCAGAAGGGGGATCTCTGATTCAGTTTGTGGGTGGCTTCCCTATGTATTCTGGCTGGAGGAGGAGTTAGGCAGTCAGTTTGAGAGAAGAGCTGGAGCCGTGCAGACACGAGGTTCTGCAGCTCCTGACAGAGCAGTCTGTGTGAGAGACTGTGAGGGGAGAAGAGGCAAAGGAGAGGAAAGATACTGGGAGTGGAGCTGCGGGAAGGCTCAGTCCAGAATCAGTGCAAGAGACCAGGGGCCGTAATCCCGAGGTTGTGGGGGTTACTGTATGCCCCACAGCAGAAACCGGCGGGCAGGAGATTTCAAGTAGCCTGTCCACCATTATACCCGAAGGCACAGCAGCATATAGAACCCAGAGTCACCACAAATAGAGACACCTGGAAAAAGGCTCGAGTTGCCTGCCATGCGGGTATTGTCCTACACATAGGACAGAGAGAGAGAGAGAGGACCTTCTGTGAAGCCTCAGGCAGCAGGGGACTACAACACAGTGCAGTAAGGAAGGCTTCCAACCCCCACCTGGCTAGGGGGATTCCGAATTGCTTCCAGGCTTGCCAGATCTTACCATCACCTGTGATCCGTACCCTGGACTGTGGCTGAAAACCACCAGTAAAAGGTAAAGAGACTGCAACCTTGTGCCCTCTCATTCTTTCTGGCATCACATCATCTATCATCTTTGCCATTACATCGGGAGCCCTGGGGACTAAGCCTCACCTGTGGGAAGCCATACCATCCTTGCTGCAATAACATCATCCCCAGAGGACCCCTTTAAGCAGCGTCGGTCATCCCTGACCGAATACCACAGGTGGAATCACAAACATTCTTTATTCAAAACAACCCCTTTAAAGACTTTGCTTTTAACTTGGACGCTCAGGGCCACAGACCGGGTCACTGCCACCGTGACTACCCCTTTAACGACTACCGGACCCGGTACCGATACCGAGTATCCTCTAGGCCCTAGTGGGCGCTACAGTTGCATTTCTGTCATGTAAAGTTTGTGTTTTCCTCTGGCAAGTCTGTAAACATAGCACAAATTGCAACACACCATATGGGTAATCTTCTCCATGTTGAACAAAATAAATTGTTATTGAACTGTTGTAAAGATTCAATCTGACGATTTCCTGCAAGCACCTTGATTCAGCTACACCCAAATATCTTCAGACTCACAGTGACTCTTCACTCGCCCTCGACGCTTCAATTCCTGGCTTTGTCAAAATTCCTGGTTTTGGTCAAAACCCAAACTTTAATCCAATTGAGAGTCTGTGGTTAGACTTGAAGATTGCTTTTCACCAGAGGAAACCATCTAACTTTAAGGAGCTGGAGTGGTTTTGCCTTGAGAAATGGACAAAAATCCCATTGAAAAGCTCAGAGACTTATCCAAATTGACTTGCAGTTGTAATTGCACAAAAGGAGGCTCTACAAAGTACTGAATTTAGGGGGGTGAATAGTTATGCACACTGAAGTTTTCAGTTATTTTGTCCTATTTGTTGTTTGCTTCACAATAAAAAGAAAAACAAATGTTCACAATTGTAGGCATGATCTTAAAGGGAACCTGTCACCACGTTTTTGGAAGCTGGGATAAAAATAGCGTTAAATAGGGGCAGAGGTGGGCATTACATTAGTGTGTTTGTTATGCGTTTATTACCCACCTAAGTTGCCGAAATACCTTTGCAAAGTCTCCGTTTTCGCCTGTCAATCAGGCTGGTCTGGTCAAAAGGGCGTTGTCTTCCCCCAGATTTTGCGTAGTTTTCCGTTGGTGGCGTAGTGGTGTGCGCATGCCCAAGGTCCCGAATCCTCTGCCAGGGGATTTAAAAGAGCGCGCTGTTCGTTATTTCATTGGTGATCGGTGGGCGCGGCCATCTTCCTTTGGCCGCGCGTGCGCAGAAGCGGCGCTCTGCTGGCCGCGGCTTCAGGAAAATGGCCGCCACGATATCCATCTGCGCACGCGCGGCATCCCGCGGCCATTTTCCTGAAGCCGCGGCCAGCAGAGCGCCGCTTCTGCGCACGCGCGGCCAAAGGAAGATGGCCGCGCCCACCGATCACCAATGAAATAACGAACAGCGCGCTCTTTTAAATCCCCTGGCAGAGGATTCGGGACCTTGGGCATGCGCACACCACTACGCCACCAACGGAAAACTACGCAAAATCTGGGGGAAGACAACACGCCCTTTTGACCAGACCAGCCTGATTGACAGGCGAAAACGGAGACTTTGCAAAGGTATTTCGGCAACTTAGGTGGGTAATAAACGCATAACAAACACACTAATGTAATGCCCACCTCTGCCCCTATTTAACGCTATTTTTATCCCATCTTCCAAAAACGTGGTGACAGGTTCCCTTTAACATGAGCTGATGCAAACCCTCAAAAAAAGTGACAAGCCATATGTATATATATATATATATATATATATATATATATATATATATATACCAGAACTGAAGAAACAAAGACATGGACTGCAAATCCAGAAATCACACATAAATCTAATGCCGCTAAGGCAAACATTTACAAAACTGAGCATGAGGTTCTTAATTTAATATTCTGATCAGACTGTATTGTGCCCACTACCATGTCACGGTGAACCTCTCAGTGGGTCCTGTTGTGAATTAGACTTTTTTGGCTCCCTCTTGTGGTCACTAGTGATATGACTCTGGGATTGTCTTTCCTCAGTTTGGCACCCACCTGGGTCGTTAGTCCAGGGGTGTTGCTATATGAACTTCCTGAATTCTCAGTCTGGTGCCTGGCATCGTTGTAATCAGTCCTTTCTGTTTGCTCCTGTCTGCTGGTCCGGGTTCTTGCAAAATTAAGCTAAGTCCTGCTTCCTTGTTTTTTGGTTATTTGTATTGCTCTTATTTTTTGTCCAGCTTGTACTAAATGTGATTCCTGATTTTGCTGGAAGCTCTAGGGGGCTGGTATTCTCCCCCCGGGCCGTTAGACGGTTCGGGGGTTCTTGAATATCCAGCGTGGATATTTTTGATAGGGTTTTTGCTGACCGTATAAGTCATCTTACTATATTCTGCTATTAGTCAGTGGGCCTCTCTTTGCTAAATACCTAGTTCATTCTTACATTTGTCTTTTCTTCTTACCTCACCGTTATTATTTGTTGGGGGCTTGTATCCAACTTTTGGGGTCTTTCCTCTGGAGGCAAGAAAGGTCTATCTTTTCCCTTCTAGGGTTAGTTAGTTCTCCGGCTGGCGCGAGACGTCTAGAACCAACGTAGGCACGTTCCCCGGCTGCTGCTATTTGTGGTGCTAGGATTAGATATACGGTCAACTCAGTTACCACTGCCCTATGAGCTGGTTTTTTGTGTTTGCAGACTTGGTATTTATTTCTGAGACCCTCTGCCACTGGGGTCATAACAGTATGCCAGGCCAAAGTTGAATGTTTAATGCATTGCAGAAGTGGGATAATAAGAAAGGAAATTCTGAGGTTTTTTTTTTTTTTTTTTTCCTCTCTTTCTTCCTCCCCTTTACCTCTGAGTGGCTTGAGCTTGCTGCAGACATGAATGTCCAGACCTTGATTACAAGTGTGGACCAGCTTGCTGCTCGTGTGCAGGGCATACAAGATTTTGTTACCAGTAGTCCTATGTCTGAACCTAAAATACCTATTCCTGAACTGTTCTCTGGAGACCGATTTAAGTTTAGGAATTTCAGGAATAATTGTAAATTGTTTCTATCTCTGAGACCCCGTTCGTCTGGAGACTCAGCTCAGCAAGTTAAAATTGTTATCTCTTTCTTACGGGGCGACCCTCAGGATTGGGCCTTCTCGCTAGCGCCAGGAGATCCGGCATTGGCAAATATTGATGCGTTTTTTCTGGCGCTCGGATTGCTTTACGAGGAACCCAATCTTGAAATTCAGGCAGAAAAAGCCTTGCTGGCTATTTCTCAGGGCCAGGATGAAGCTGAAGTGTATTGCCAAAAATTTCGGAAATGGTCCGTGCTTACTCAGTGGAATGAGTGTGCTCTGGCCGCAAATTTCAGAAATGGCCTTTCTGAAGCCATTAAGAATGTGATGGTGGGTTTCTCCATTCCTACAAGTCTGAATGATTCCATGGCGCTGGCTATTCAAATTGACCGGCGTTTGCGGGAGCGCAAAGCCGCTAATCCTCTTGTGGTGTTGACTGAACAAACACCTGATTTAATGCAATGTGGTAGAATTCAGACTAGAAATGAACGGAAAAATCATAGACGTCAGAATGGGTTGTGTTTTTACTGTGGTGATTCTACACATGTTATATCAGCATGCTCTAAACGTCTAACAAGGGTTGTTAGTCCTGTCGCCATTGGTAATTTGCAACCTAAATTTATTTTGTCTGTGACTTTAATTTGCTCATTGTCTTCCTACCCTGTTATGGCGTTTGTGGATTCAGGTGCTGCCCTGAGTCTTATGGATCTGTCATTTGCCAAGCGCTGTGGTTTTGTTCTTGAGCCGTTGGTAAATCCTATCCCTCTTAGAGGTATTGATGCTACGCCATTGGCGGAAAATAAACCGCAGTTTTGGACACAGGTAACCATGTGCATGACTCCTGAACATCGGGAGGTGATTCGTTTTCTTGTTCTGCATAAAATGCATGATTTGGTCGTTTTGGGTCTGCCATGGTTACAGACCCATAATCCAGTCTTGGATTGGAAGGCAATGTCTGTGTCAAGTTGGGGCTGTCAGGGAATTCATGGTGATTCCCCGCCGGTGTCTATTGCTTCCTCTATTCCTTCGGAAGTACCTGAGTATTTGTCTGATTTTCAGGATGTATTCAGCGAGTCCAGGTCCAGTGCTCTGCCTCCTCATAGGGACTGTGACTGCGCTATAGATTTGATTCCAGGTAGTAAATTTCCTAAGGGAAGACTATTTAATCTGTCTGTACCTGAGCATACCGCAATGCGTTCGTATATCAAAGAATCTCTGGAGAAGGGGCATATCCGTCCATCCTCTTCCCCTCTTGGTGCGGGATTCTTTTTTGTGGCCAAGAAGGACGGATCTTTGAGACCTTGTATTGACTATCGGCTTCTGAATAAAATCACTGTTAAATTTCAGTATCCTTTGCCTCTGTTGTCGGACTTGTTTGCCCAGATTAAAGGTGCCAAGTGGTTCACCAAGATAGATCTTCGTGGTGCGTACAACCTTGTGCGCATTAAGCAAGGAGATGAATGGAAAACTGCATTTAATACGCCCGAAGGTCATTTTGAGTACTTGGTGATGCCTTTTGGACTCTCTAATGCTCCTTCAGTGTTTCAGTCCTTTATGCATGATATTTTCCGGAAGTATCTGGATAAATTTATGATTGTTTATCTGGATGATATTCTGTTTTTTTCTGATGATTGGGACTCGCATGTAGAGCAGGTCAGGATGGTGTTTCAGGTTTTGCGTGAGAATGCTTTGTTTGTTAAGGGCTCAAAGTGTCTCTTTGGAGTACAGAAGGTTCCCTTTTTGGGGTTTATTTTTTCCCCTTCTGCGGTGGAGATGGACCCAGTCAAGGTCCGAGCTATTCATGATTGGACTCAACCCACGTCAGTTAAGAGTCTTCAGAAGTTCTTGGGCTTTGCTAACTTCTACCGTCGTTTTATCGCTAATTTTTCTAGCGTTGTTAAACCTTTGACGGATATGACCAAGAAAGGTTCTGATGTTGCTAACTGGGCTCCTGCAGCCGTGGAGGCTTTCCAAGAGTTGAAGCGCCGGTTTACTTCAGCGCCTGTTTTGTGCCAGCCTGATGTCTCACTTCCCTTTCAGGTTGAAATGGATGCTTCTGAGATTGGGGCAGGGGCCGTTTTGTCGCAGAGAGGCCCTGGTTGCTCTGTAATGAGACCATGTGCTTTTTTCTCTAGGAAGTTTTCACCTGCTGAGCGGAATTATGATGTTGGCAATCGGGAGTTGCTGGCCATGAAGTGGGCATTTGAGGAGTGGCGTCATTGGCTCGAGGATGCTAAGCATCGTGTGGTGGTCTTGACTGATCACAAAAATCTGATGTATCTTGAGTCTGCTAAACGCCTGAATCCTAGACAGGCCCGTTGGTCATTGTTTTTCTCCCGTTTTGACTTTGTGGTCTCGTATTTACCAGGTTCAAAGAATGTGAAGGCTGATGCTCTTTCAAGGAGCTTTGTGCCTGACTCTCCTGGAGTCGCAGAACCAGTTGGTATTCTTAAAGAGGGAGTAATCTTGTCAGCCATTTCTCCGGATTTGCGACGTGTGTTGCAGAGATTTCAGGCTGGTAGACCTGACTCTTGTCCACCTGACAGACTGTTTGTTCCTGATAAGTGGACCAGCAGAGTCATTTCCGAGGTTCATTCCTCGGTGTTGGCAGGGCATCCGGGAATTTTTGGCACCAGAGATTTGGTGGCTAGGTCCTTTTGGTGGCCTTCCTTGTCACGGGATGTGCGGTCATTTGTGCAGTCCTGTGGGACTTGTGCTCGAGCTAAGCCTTGCTGTTCTCGTGCCAGCGGGTTGCTCTTGCCCTTGCCGGTCCCGAAGAGGCCTTGGACACACATTTCCATGGATTTCATTTCAGATCTTCCGGTGTCTCAGGGCATGTCTGTCATCTGGGTGGTATGTGATCGCTTTTCCAAGATGGTCCATTTGGTATCTTTGCCTAAGCTGCCTTCCTCTTCCGATCTGGTTCCTTTGTTCTTTCAGAATGTGGTTCGTTTACACGGCATTCCTGAGAATATCGTGTCTGACAGAGGATCCCAGTTTGTTTCCAGGTTCTGGCGATCCTTTTGTGCTAAGATGGGCATTGATTTGTCGTTTTCGTCTGCCTTTCATCCTCAGACTAATGGACAAACGGAGCAAACTAATCAGACTCTGGAGGCTTATTTGAGGTGTTTTGTTTCTGCAGATCAGGATGATTGGGTGACCTTCTTGCCGTTGGCTGAGTTTGCCCTTAATAATCGGGCTAGTTCCGCTACTTTGGTTTCGCCATTTTTCTGCAACTCTGGTTTCCATCCTCGTTTTTCCTCGGGACATGTGGAGCCTTCTGACTGTCCTGGGGTAGATTCTGTGGTGGATAGGTTGCAGCAGATTTGGAATCATGTGGTGGACAACTTAAAGTTGTCACAGGAGAAGGCTCAGCGTTTTGCCAACCGCCGCCGCGGTGTGGGTCCCCGACTTCGTGTTGGGGATTTGGTATGGCTGTCTTCTCGATTTGTTCCTATGAAGGTCTCCTCTCCTAAATTTAAGCCTCGCTTCATCGGTCATTACAAGATATTGGAAATCCTTAATCCTGTGTCCTTTCGCTTGGATCTTCCGGTGTCGTTTGCCATTCACAACGTGTTCCATAGGTCTTTGTTGCGGCGGTACGTTGTACCTGTGGTTCCTTCTGTTGAGCCTCCTGCTCCTGTGTTGGTTGAGGGCGAGTTGGAGTACGTGGTGGAGAAGATCTTGGATTCTCGTCTCTCCAGGCGAAGGCTTCAGTATCTGGTCAAGTGGAAGGGCTATGGTCAGGAGGATAATTCCTGGGTGGTTGCCTCTGATGTGCATGCGGCCGATTTAGTTCGTGCCTTTCACGCTGCTCATCCTGATCGCCCTGGTGGTCTTGGTGAGGGTTCGGTGACCCCTCCTTAAAGGGGGGGTACTGTTGTGAATTAGACTTTTTTGGCTCCCTCTTGTGGTCACTAGTGATATGACTCTGGGATTGTCTTTCCTCAGTTTGGCACCCACCTGGGTCGTTAGTCCAGGGGTGTTGCTATATGAACTTCCTGAATTCTCAGTCTGGTGCCTGGCATCGTTGTAATCAGTCCTTTCTGTTTGCTCCTGTCTGCTGGTCCGGGTTCTTGCAAAATTAAGCTAAGTCCTGCTTCCTTGTTTTTTGGTTATTTGTATTGCTCTTATTTTTTGTCCAGCTTGTACTAAATGTGATTCCTGATTTTGCTGGAAGCTCTAGGGGGCTGGTATTCTCCCCCCGGGCCGTTAGACGGTTCGGGGGTTCTTGAATATCCAGCGTGGATATTTTTGATAGGGTTTTTGCTGACCGTATAAGTCATCTTACTATATTCTGCTATTAGTCAGTGGGCCTCTCTTTGCTAAATACCTAGTTCATTCTTACGTTTGTCTTTTCTTCTTACCTCACCGTTATTATTTGTTGGGGGCTTGTATCCAACTTTTGGGGTCTTTTCTCTGGAGGCAAGAAAGGTCTATCTTTTCCCTTCTAGGGTTAGTTAGTTCTCCGGCTGGCGCGAGACGTCTAGAACCAACGTAGGCACGTTCCCCGGCTGCTGCTATTTGTGGTGCTAGGATTAGATATACGGTCAACTCAGTTACCACTGCCCTATGAGCTGGTTTTTTGTGTTTGCAGACTTGGTATTTATTTCTGAGACCCTCTGCCATTGGGGTCATAACAGGGTCCCTAGCTTAAAAGGTGCGCCTGCAACCACCACCACGGTGATACCATGAAGCGATGGCCGGGGGACCACCACAGTGCAGGAAGACTACCGTACACAAGATGAGGTGCAAACAACAAAGGGTAGATTTATTGGAAGGCAAGGAATGAAGTGGATCAGGAAGATGCAAACAGGGGTATGCAATGGCAAAAGATAATTTACAAGAGTTGTATTCTTTAGCTTGTCCATAAAATAGCACGGTGCTCCAACTATTACAGAATCAACATAGTCACACAAGTAAATGCAAACAATAAACAAATAATGATGCTACTCTACGTATAACCTCTCTGGTCTTTACTAAGCAGGCCTCACGGCTGCCGTGTTCTGACTATTGAAGCCTACGCTAGGCCCTAACATGTGCACAAAACAGGAACAAACTCACGGTGATGTTGGGGACTCAGATCCAGTCCCGGGGGACCCCCAACAGTCCAGTACAGTGGTGCGCACGGCTTTCAGCCAGCTCCATGGAACGTGGTCTTCTCCTTGCTTCTGGGTCCTGGAGGTGCTCATGGAAACTGTAAATCCCTTTCTTCGGTTCTCAAACTCACACAGGACAGCCACTCTCGCTATGCCAGGAAAAGTCTGTCAAATTTCACAAGTCCACTCTGTTACAGGCTTTGGGTCCTCTCTTGCAGAAAACAGCATAAAGTTCTCTCTGCAGCAGATTCAGCTCGCACACGCTGTTCAGGCTCCACCCCCACCCTCTGCACAGTCCAGTTCATTCACAGTCTATTGCAGGGGAGAAGCAGAACATTCTATCACATGAGACAAGGGGGTGTAGTCTCTTAAAGTGACAGCGTGTTCTTTACTGTCCATAACAGCACCACCCTCTTACAACTACATCAACAGGGTGGGCAACTTGGCACCTCTCAGCACCCATGCTGTGAGGCTGAGTCCCCATGACTCCAAGTGACAGACACCACCTCACAGACAAAAAAACACAGCCACAATGGCCACCACACAGCACCAACACTAAGTGAATAGATGTAGAAAACTCAGCTTCCACAAGTTTTCAAACTCAAAGTCACAGTGTGCTCTCTGTCAGGATTCTCTGGTGACGACTCCGCGATGGCATGTGATTGCAAGTATATAATTTGCATACATGCAGTCACGTGCTGACTAGACATGCGTGGCGTCTCTCTGCACAAGTCAATAGACATGTCTAGTTGGAATGTGGCTGGAAGTATGCAATTCACAAACTCATAGTCAAGTGACCATCCATTCCCGGCATCGGATAATCCTGACAGCACGCACTGTGCGCACTGTGAAGATTCACTGTCACGGTAAAGCTGCAACCACTAATGCGGCCCAGCCCATGGATGCCGACCGACCATGACGGCGTAGGGCACGCGTGCCCCGGGGATGCAATATGGGCCCTTAATACCGCAGAGGAAGACCCAGGAATACCCAAACTAGGGGAGGGCAAAGACCGGGGTTCTGTGGCAGCTGAGCATGTGGACAAGGAAAGAGACACATAGGACTTGATTATGCAGCACCCCAGAGTCCTGGTGGTTGCAGTCATGTCATTCTTCCACCAGGGGGAGTGATATTATGTCTGGAGGCAATAAAGGAGATCTTCTGTCCAGGTATCACAACCACACACAACACACTTCACACTCCAGTCCACCAGCGGGGAGCAAAGGTTCTATCTACTAGGCCACTCCTCACAGTTAGGTAAAACTGGTGGGTTGGTTAGGAAGTTAGATGGAAGCTGACTGGGCTTCACCCAGACAGTTAGAGCTCAACGGAATTTGGCAGAAGCTGGCTGGAGTGGGTTCCAGCCAGATCCAGACTGCGGTCTGAGGAGTACGAGGGTCCACGGAGCAGCGCCTGCCCCACTTGCGGCAGCATCCCAGAAAGAGACATTGAAAGGAAGTGTGTTGCAGTGAGTGAGAAACAAAGGCATAGCAACAAGTGGATACCAGAGAGGATAGTGACCGAAGAGAAACGGCATCCTTCTGGTGCACGATCCGGTAGCCAGAATACTGAGGGAGTAAAGTGCTCTACGCCTTGCTTCAGAGACTGGCAGGACAGTCAATTCCAAGATGGCTGCCCGACCTTAATACCTAGGAAGACACGGTGGCAACTTGTGGGGGTCGGAGCGTCTCTAGGGTCCCTATAAACAAGCCTCAGGCCATCAGTCATACGGGTTTTGTTCTATGCGATCACGGGGAACAGTGAGAAGAGTAACGACAGTGAGGACCTCATTAGAGCTTACGCAAGTGGGAACCTACTGTGTTACTGGGCGCACAGGTAGGCTATTGAATTCCACCTGGACAAGGAGATTCTGGATTTGCCTTCAGACCGGCCGGACTCTGCCTGCCCTGTGATCCGGTGCCCTGGACTGTGGACACTGAAGCCTTCAGTAAAAGGTAAAGAGACTGCAACCTTGTGTCCTCGTTATTCACTGCGCCTCACATCATTCACCATATCTACTCCTCTGGGAAGCCCTGGGGATACACTTCGCCTGTGGGAAGATATACCATTTAGCTGCCATAACATCACTCCAGCGGACCCCTAAGCAGCGTCGGTCACCCTGACCGAATACCACAAGTGGCATCACGAACATCATTCCTATAGACTCTTGTCCTGTCATTACTGGACGCCCCTCAAAGGGCCACGGGCCGGTTCGGGCCACCGTGACATTCTCCTGAACCGAAGGACCTGGTACGGAGTACCCCATTGCCCTTGCGTGGGGGCGATCCATCTTGGCGTCATGAACAGGATCTACTCAAGCCTGAAAATCGGGTCATGTGCGCCTAAGAATTGTGCCAGAATTGTATGTGAACTGTGTTCCATTGCTGAACTGTGAATCGCCATTACCGCCAGAATTCCCGCCAAAACCGCCGCCATTACCGCACCATGTGGCATGCAGGACTGGGGCGTGTCATCGTGGGAGTAGCTTGCAAGAACGGCGCGAAAGTAGAGTCAGCCCCTCACAGATACTACTATGTCCGGGAGATATGCCCGTCAACAAGAAAGGTCCGCCTCCTGGTCTGGGATGGTGGAAGAAGAAGGAACTCCCCTCCGGAGGAGGAGGAGCAAGAGCGACTAGACGCCATTAGGCAGAACCTGGTTGGCAGCATGGTGAGTGGAGGATGCCCGGAAGAAAGGGAGAAAACCCGTAACAGTCCCAGCCAATGGGAGCCGAGCGAGACCCTGCCAGGTCGCCGGAACCAGGAAATCCTGGGAGCAGAATTGGAGGAGTTGTGCCGGCAGTTCCGGAGCCTGTGCCAACGTGTGACCACCGGCCGCGAGGAGCAGCAGCATCGCCAACCGCCAGAACCCCAGCCTGCAGATGAAGAGACCGGCACCAGAGACGTCTCTGAGGCAGGTAAAGACACCGACCCTGCCCCGGTAGCCGAGGAGTCCCTGCTAGTGACCGTAGACTCGCCTCCACCACCACCACCCAGCCGGGTGTGTAGCCGCATCGAATGCGAGAGGCCCTGGGAGACCTTAGAAACCTCCGACGTTCCGCTGCAGCCCACCAAGCAGACGGTGAATATCCAGGGAGAGTGGGTGACATTCAAGTGGACCCGTGCTACTACCGACTTGATCGGGTTTCCTGGGGAGGCCCAGCCAGAAGGAGGGAGCTTAGAGGTCGTCTCCCAGCTGGATTATCTACAAGAGCTACTCCGGCAGGAGGAGGAATGGGCCAGAAAGAAAGACCTCCGACGTCAGGCCGAACGAGAGAAAGACCTTCAGGCTAAGGCCCGGGCCAGGCAGATGGCTGAAGAAGACTGGGGCCCCCAGCATTACGGCACCGTCGTGACCTTCCGCATGCAGGGGGGTTGGGGCTTTATAAAGGAGCCCGGCCTCGCCCTTGAGGTATTTGTAAATCGGCGGGACGTGGAGGCACACCTCATCGAGGGACACCCAGGCCGGGATCTGTACCCTGGTGACCGTGTTCGGTACACACTCCATTGGGGAGACAACGGGTGGTATGCCCTTCACGTTTATAAATACAAGCCAGAAGTGATCGTATCATCGTCCTATGACTTTACACCTGAACAGGTGAATCCTGCACCGGTCGCCATGTGCTCGAAGTGCACTCAGACGTCTGTGGCGAGGAGAACTGTGAGTACACAGACCCCTATCCGGAGTGCAGACGCACTCTATGTAGTACCTGGTGGTAGCCGAAACTCAGCAGGACTACCTCCACCGGTACTACCCCCAGAGTGGCACCAATAAACCTCGAAGGATATGAAGATTGTATATAGTTGAAAAACTTTTCCTGTTTGCTTTGCTGCTAAAACCCGTCCTGGGTTATGCCTTAAAGGGGTTCTCAGTTCAAAGAGGATTCCAAGTTTGAACCTGTTTTGCACAAGTTGTTTTATGTCAAAGAACTGCGGAATCATGGACTGTGCATGATCACAAACTGTTCCTGTAAATAGTTTGCACCTTCTTAAAGGTGCTCTCTACTGGTTTTACAAGAAAGAGCTTTGCGAAGAGACTGTTCCTGATGACAGCGTGAAAGTTCTTGCTGTTTTCAAGTTGATGATTGACTTGCATCCTGATTAGTTGCACTGCCTCAGAAGAGACTGGAGATTTCCTCTAAAAGGGAATGTTAGTTGTTGCACTTTCTCCAAGAGTGATAATGTTGCCTTAAATAGTTAGATAGCAATAATGTTTTACATAGTGAGAGTATGTAGCTAGGAATAGAAAATGTTAGATACTGATGTACTTTGAATAAAATTGAAGTTAAAGTAAATGTTAGGTTTTATAGAAATAAACTGAAGGAAGATGCAGTGAGCCCGTAGGGGTAGACAGATAGTCCTTCATATGTAAAAGAAGTGAGAATAGCATATTGGTTTGCACTTTGAAGTGTTATAGTATGCCCTCAGAGGGTACTCGCACTTAAAGAAAGGAAAATACTGTTTTGTACTTGCACTTAATAGATAGTATACCCATATGGGTGATGGTCGTTCATAGTTAGTTAATTAATAATTGTTATTTACTTAATTTAAAGTTGCGAGCACAAAGTAAACGTTCAAGTGTCCTTACCTCCCATAAAGGGAAGCATTGTTAAATTAATTTGGTTTATAGCATTCAAAATTTTGTATGTCTTTTTGCTAATGCATTGATGTTTTCTTTTCCCAGCCCGGGAGTGCTGGATTTAACAGGGGGGGGGAGTGCAGCACCCCAGAGTCCTGGTCGTTGCAGTCATGTCATTCTTCCACCAGGGGGAGTGATATTACGTCTCGAGGCAATAAAGGAGATCTTCTGTCCAGGTATCACAACCACACACAACACACTTCACACTCCAGTCCACCAGGGGGAGCAAAGGTTCTATCTACTAGGCCACTCCTCACAGTTAGGTAAAACTGGTGGCTTGGTTAGGAAGTTAGACAGAAGCTGACTGGGCTTCACCCAGACAGTTAGAGCTCGACGGAATTTGGCAGAAGCTGTCTGGAGTGGGTTCCAGCCAGATCCAGACTGCGGTCTGAGGAGTACGAGGGTCCATGAAGCTGCGCCTGCCCCACGTGCGGCGGCATCCCAGAAAGACATTGAAAGGAAATGTGTTGCAGTGAGTGAGAAACGAAGGCTTAGCAACAAGTGGATACCAGAGAGGATAGTGACCGAAGAGAAACGGCATCCTTCTGGTGCGCGATCCGGTAGCCAGAATACTGAGGGAGTAAAGTGCTCTACGCCTTGCTTCAGAGACTGGCAGGACAGTCAATTCCAAGTTGGCTGCCCGACCTTAATACCTAGGAAGACACGGTGGCAACTTGTGGGGGTCGGGGCGTCTCTAGGGTCCCTATAAACAAGCCTCAGGCCATCAGTCATACGGGTTTTGTTCTATCCGACCACGGGGAACAGTGAGAAGAGTAATGACAGTGAGGACCTCATTAGAGCTTATGCAAGTGGGAACCTACTGTGTTACTGGGAGCATAGGAAGGCTATTGAATTCAACCTGGACAAGGAGCCTCTGGATTTGCCTTCAGACTGGCCGGACTCTGCCTGCCCTGTGATCCGGTGCCCTGGACTGTGGACACTGAAGCCTTCAGTAAAAGGTAAAGAGACTGCAACCTTGTGTCCTCGTTATTCACTGCGCCTCACATCATTCACCATATCTACTCCTCTGGGAAGCCCTGGGGATACACTTCGCCTGTGGGAAGGTATACCATCTAGCTGCCATAACATCACCCCAGCGGACCCCTAAGCAGCATCGGTCACCCTGACCAAATACCACAGGTGGTGTCACGAACATCATTCCTATAGACTCTTGTCCTGTCATTACTGGACGCCCCTCAAAGGGCCACGGGCCGGGTCGGGCCACCGTGACATTCTCCCGAACCGAAGGACCCAGTACCGAGTACCCCTTTGCCCTTGGGTGGGGGCAATCCAATTACACCGCACAACTTCAGGTATAGAGAAAGTAAAGTTTACTAAACTAAAGTCACACAGTACATAAACAAAACATAATGATGTCAGGCTCCCGATTCCACACCTCCCAGAAGGGTACCACCCAGTGGACCCCAAGGCACCAACGGATCACCAAGGCACACATAGGCGGGACATCAGGACACAAGCAGGACATCAGGGTACACGAGGTCATCAGGACGCAGGCAAGACATCAGTGTACAGACAAGACATTAGGACATCTGGACACAGGAAGGACATCAGGACATCAGGGCACCAGGACATCAGGAATACCAGATAGACATCTGGGACACTGGTGTGGCAGCCCAGGTCATCAGCTGGGACACTGGTGTGGCAGCCCAGGGCATCAGTTACATCAGAACATCGGACACAGGAAGGACATCAGGCAACACGAGGTCATCAGGATGCAGGCAGGACATCAGGGTTCAGACAGGACATCAGAAAATCTGGACCCAGGGTCACCGGCAGACATCAGACAGAAGTCGTTCGGTTCCGGACATCCGGCCCGACCTACAGGCACCACCGTAGTCATCAGGCTCCAAGCTCCAGACAGCGGTCATCAGGTTCCAGACTGCGGTCGTCAGGCTTCGGGCATCGGACCTAGGAAGGAACTCAAACGGGATGGTGATAGATCCGCAGGATTGCTGGGCCTGCCAGGAGCTAGCATCGCATGGTAGCCAGAGCACAGAGTAGTAGATGCTCAGCAGAAACACCGGTTACAAGAGACTCAAAGTCACTGGGTGCGAGACTCCAGACGCAGAGGGATTCCAGGAACATAACACAGCAGACACAGTTCAGACAGGGTCAGGTACAGGACAGGTACAGGATCAAGGATTCGGGCCTGGATATACCGCCTCCAGGACAGGTGCCAAAACAGGACAAAACAGGAATCAAGGCAAGGACTTTGGTGCCAAAACATAGACAGAAGTGGGGCAGGAACACAAACACACATAGCAAAGTTCAGGAGCCTTGTCAGTAGCTCAGGCCCCGCCCATAGGGCGGGGAAATTTATATAGAAGCTGCCCCTCAGCAATTGGCTGGGGACAGCATTTCAAGTACACACACTAACCCTGATAAAAGCAGAGGAGGTGTAGCCGCTTACGCCCTTAGCACAAACAAAAACCATTACAGCACAATCAGTGCAGGAACTGAGGCTCAGGGCACCTGGCTGTGACTGCACACCCTGATACACGTGGAAAGTCATGCACCAGCTGCAAATGACCTCGCAACCCACGGACAGCTTCCACAGCGGCAACCAGGGACCGCACATGCGGATGGTCATGCAGCAGTGCAAAGACCTAACCACCCATGCACGACTACGCAGCAGAGCAGGAGTTAAAGCAAAGACATGCATTGTCACGCCAAAACCAGATACAGACAGAACGGCGTGATATTACAAGTCTGCAGTCATATAAAGTGACTGCATACTTTAGCCCCAAGCCTGAGAAACCCTTTTAAGATGGAAAAGCAATCTCATGTTGAATAGCATCAGCAGCACAAAACTACCAGCCAATATGCAATATTTTGCAAAAAGAGACCCAGACGATTTTTTGTGATATAATAATAAGGCGTATAATAATATACTCACACAGCGAGGAGCCAAGTTTCTTTTTTTCCAGACACACCTTTTTACTACAGTGAAGGTCGTAATTTGTACCTCTTGTTGCTTCATTAGGGTGACTTAAGGACATTGCTGTGCTCACCTTGCACTTTCTTTAGATTATTAATATTATTCTGCGTTGTCATAGAGAATAATACAATGGTATTGTGTTGTTGATTGTGCTGGGGAATAAATAAATACAATGCGGCAATGCAGAAACTCCTTCTCCCGGGATGCATATTCTGGCACAGCGATGAGAACTACAACATAAGGAAGGAATTTTTGTCTCCCAATTGGTTGCTGTACAGAGGTTATACAAGAGCAGATTAATCCCTGGGATTCTTGCAATTCTGCTTTTTGACTTTTTATGGCCTATGCTGGAGCTCCCTTGTGAAAATTAGTTCCATTAATTAAATTTTCTTTAAATTCTTTGGGTGGTTAACTTTGCTCTGAATTCCATTGTTCGTGTTAACTCATAATACGATGTACAACACTGGTCTAGTTATTGTGATCGGATTGGGCGTTCATGTAAAGAGTAACTACACTTATATTTTTTTCTTTTTATAATTATGAAAAGTTAATAAACTTTGAAAATCCTTTATTAGGGGATGTATTCATTCTTGTAAAAAAAAGCAGATAAATGGCTTCCAAATCCTTGCTTTTCCCTAGTCTGTTTGCCTGCCTTCACTTGCACAGATATCAGGACATACTCATTTGGAGTACAGATGATGTCAGTGATGGGTCAGCACCTGTGTCCCCCTCTAAGTGTTCTACAGCTGCAGGAGATTGTTTATAAGAACAATCTCCTGCAGCAGCACAACAATCAGAGGACACAGGTGCTGACCCATCACTGACATCATCTGTACTCAAAATGAGTATGTCCTGATATCGAAGCAGCTGAAGGCAGGCAAACAGACTAGGGAAAAGCAGGGGTTTGGAAGCCACTTATATGCATTGTAGAGATCCACTCTCTCAGGTAGGCATTAGGTAGCGTTCACACAGGCAACGCAGTTTGGTCCAAATTTGCAGTTTTATTTCTTTCATAAAACTCCAAGGGATTCTACATCAAAACAGCCTCCTCTGGGTACAAAGGTATCACAGCTAATAAACAGTTAATTCCGCAGGCATACTGTATATATGCCAGTGCGGACTCACCCGAAGATTACAGTCCTTTCTCCCAGAGCAAACTTCATACATAAAAGAGGCATGATCTTCCAGTCTCATTATTACCGTCCTTATACTGTAGCTCCAGCAGCTTCCAGGGCCAAACAGAAGTGTTCAACTCCGGGCACAGTTCACACTCAACAGCCTGCAGCTTCCACACGTTACTGTGCAGCTCCAACACACAGACTGCTCAGATTCCCTAGCTGATCCATGCTGTCTCCATTCAGAGAGAGACTGTCACGGGGTCACCACAGCGTCTGATTGCTCCTACTCCAGCGCTGAGAAGAAGCACTTCTCCTTTATTTTAAATGGTGTTTATTCCTTTTGGCAGAACAGGTTTAATCGGCCATATTGGAAAACTCTGAGTTCGCAGCTGAGCGCAGTTAGCAACTCCCTTCCCCTTTATAATCTGGGCTCTGATGCAAATCCATGTCAGAGCTAGCATTTGCTGCATGGCTTAGGAGGATAGGTGTTCATACGAGAAGGAGTGTTGGAGGAGTTATCTGTGACTGTTGCGTGGTTTGTAAGTGTGGTAATTACCTTCCCTTCTCTACTTTTGTTTATTCCCCATCCTCCACTCCCTGATGTATTGCTCTGATATATGTGAGTAAATATTTTGTATGCCTGGAGTTTTCTGTTAACCCTTGTTAGTGTTGCCTTATTTGTCAGGTTGGTGTACTGCAGTGCACAATAGCGCCTCTCTTCCCTTGGTTGGGGAAGAGAACAGACGGAGGGCTAACTCAGGAGATAAGGCAAGGGTGGCAGCCCCAGCATCTTATTCTTCACCTTCAGAAGTATCCCGGGGAATAGGGTGAGCTAGGGTGCCCCCTAGTGGTGGGGTCAGGGAAGGAGCCCCTGGTCACCCGACAGCTGTGCTGTGACAAAGGCTCTGGCTTTTCTCTCTCCCAACTACAGCTCAAATTTTTGCTGATCACTCACCAGCTTCAACACACTTCGCTTTGCTTCATTCAGCAGACTGACACAAGGTGAACCCATTTCCTGGTTCCAGGGGCTGGCATTTGGGGCAGGCAGACAAGCCCCCACCCACAAAGGGGGCCCCCTGTGTCTGCAGCCCCTTTATGAAGTGGCCAGAGGGTTTACAGCATTACTTACAGTGAATAACGCTGTGCATCCTTGGTAGTCCTTGATCCCAATCCCTCTCCAATCTCCCCTCTCTCTGCCCTGCAGTGTCAGGTTAGAAGTTGAGAGGGGGGGGGGCATCACAGTGCAGCAGAGGTCAGACCTGGGGCAGGACAATGTCTGCAGCCCTGTACCTGTGTCACCTCCTCATTATGACTGCTCCTACATCACTGTCCTCAGGACCTGGTAAGTATAAATATATATGTGTATCTGTGTGTGTACATGGGTAGTATACTGTGTGTGTCTATATATGTGTATATAGTATGTGTGTACATGTATACAGTATGTAGTATGATTGTGTATATCTGTGGTGCATTTGTATATATATATATATATATATATATATATTGTAGAGGTTGTACTCGCTCAGGTGCGGCGGGTGACACTCAGGAGACACGTTCCATTAAAAGTTCACAGGGTTTATTGCTCCATAAACCACATAGCAACATGAACAACAGGTAAACAGTCTTACATCAGACAGATGAATCCTCAATATCCATAGTAGAGCTCAGCTCTCTCTCAGACCTGTAGGCACACAGGCTGTGCTATGTCCAGCACGCAGGCTCTCCAGCCTGAATATGGTCTCTGTGTGCTGTTCAGGACGTCTGTCCCCACTTGGAACTGTCCAACACACAGGCCACTCTGCAGTGTCCAGCCAGGACACATGGAAGTGTGTCCACCCTGACAGACTCCCAAACACTCACAACATGTGCTACACACACCTCCTTTACATAGGTGTAACCACACCCAGGTACCTGTCACATGGCCAGTCAGGTGAACGTGACCTCACCACAGGTCCATAAACACAAAACCATCTTACGTGTTCAGACACACCTCTTTGGGTGGGTTTGTAGGTGACTGGACCCACCCATCTCTCCAATCACCTGGAAGCCTTCCCAATGTAAACAAATCCCTCAGCAGTAGATCTGCTTGAGCAAAACATACCCAGGCTTCCATCACAGGGCCACCCACCTCTGCGATACATACCGCCCATTAATCACATGACCAGTCGCTATGCCACCATATATACACACAAAGTGCCTTGCGAAAGTATTCGGCTCCCTGGAACTTTTAAACCGTTTCCCACCATTTTCCCATCATGCTTCAAACATAAAGATACCAAATATAAATTTTTGGTGAAGAATCAACAACAATTGTGAACTTGAATGAAATTTATTGCTTATTTTAAATTTTTGTAGAAATTCAAAAACTGAAAAGTGGGGCCTGCAATATTATTTGGCCCCTTTAACTTAATACTTTGTTGCGCTACCTTTTGCTGCGATTACAGCTGCAAGTCGCTTGGGTTATGTCTCTATCAGTTTTGCACATTGAGAGACTGAAATTCTTGTCCATTCTTACTTGGCAAACAGTTCGAGCTCAGTGAGGTTTGATGGAGATCGTTTGTGAACAGCAGTTTTCACCTCTTTCCACAGATTCTCGATTGGATTGAGGTCTGGACTTTGACTTGGCCATTCTAACACCTGGATACGTTAATTTGTGAACCATTCCATTGTAGATTTTGCTTTATGTTTGGGATCATTGTCTTGTTGGAAGACAAATCTCCATCCCAGTCTCAGGTCTTTTGCAGACTCCAACAGGTTTTCTTCAAGAATGGTCCTGTATTTGGCTCCATCCATCTTCCCATCAATTTTAACCATGGTGTGTTCAGGGTGATGAGCGGTGTTGCCTTTACACCAAACATATCGTTTGACATTGTTGCCAAAAAGTTCGATTTTGGTTTCATCTGACCAGAGCACCTTCTTCCACATGCTTGGTGTGTCTCCCAGGTGGCTTGTTGTAAACTTTAAACCACACTTTTTATGGATATCTTTGAGAAATGGCTTTCTTCTTGCCACTCTTCCATAAAGGCCAGATTTGTGCAGTTTATGACTGATTGTTGTCCTATGGACAGACTGTCCCACCTCAGCTGTAGATCTATGCAGTTCATCCAGAGTGATCATGGGCCTCCTGGCTGCATCTCTGACCGGTTTTCTCCTTGTTTGAAATGAAAGTTTAGAGGGACGGCCGGGTCTTGGTAGATTTGCAGTGGTATGATACTCGTTCCATTTCAAAATGATCGCTTGCACAGTGCTCCTTGGGATGTTTAAAGTTGTGGAAATCATTTTGTATCCAAATCTTGCTTTAAACTTCTCCACAACAGTATCACGGACCTGCCTGTTGTCCTTCTTGGTCTTCATGATGCTCTCGGTGCTTCAAACAGAAACCTGAGACTATCGCAGAGCAGGTGCATTTATACGGAGACTTGATTACACACAGGTGGATTATATTTATCTATATTATATATGTATACTGTATGTGTGCATTATATTATGTAAATATATGTGTATATGTATGTGAGCATACTGTATATACTGTATGTAAACTGTTTCTGTGTGTATATCTACTATATAATTGTCTAAGGGTCACGGATATTCATTTCTCGCGGCCTCTGTCTGTCATTGTAATCCAAGTCGCTGATTGGTCGTGGCCGTTTTGCCGTGACCAATCAGCGACGGGCACAGTCTGGCAGCAAATGGCCGCTCCTTCCTCCCCGCAGTCAGTGCCCGCTCCATAATCCCCTCCAGTCAGCGCTCACACAGGGTTAATGGCAGCGGTAGCGGACCGCGTTATGCCGCAGGTAACGCACTCCGTTACCGCTTCTATTAACCCTGTGTGACCAACTTTTTACTATTGATGCTGCCTATGCGGCATCAATAGTTAAAAGATCTAATGTTAAAAATAATTAAAAAAATAAAAATTCGTTATATGCTCACCGTCTGTCGGCCCCTCGGATCCAGAACCGGCCTTTCCCGCTCCTCGCGACGCTCCGGTGACCGCTCCATGCATTGCGGTCTCACGAGATGATGACGTAGCGATCTCGCGAGACCGCAATGCACTCTTGGGACCGGAGCGCGCGAGGAGTGTCGGTAACCGCTTTGCCTGCATCCGGGGCCAACGGAAGGTGAGTATATAACTATTTTTTTATACTGCGTGGGCTGTGCAATATACAACATAGGCTGTGCAATATAATACGTGGGCTGTGCAATATAATACGTGGGCTGTGCAATATAATACGTGGAATGTGCAATATAATACGTGGGCTGTGCAATGTACTACATGGGCCGTGGAATATAATACGTGGGCTGTGCAATATACTATGTGGGCTGTGCAATATAATACGTGGGCTGTGCAATGTACTACATGGGCTGTGCAATATAATACGTGGGCTGTGCAATATAATACGTGGGCTGTGCAATATACTGCGTAGGCTGTGCAATATAATACGTGGGCTATGCAATATACTACATGGGCTGTGCAATGTACTGCGTGGGCTGTGCAATGTACTGCGAGGGCTGTGCAATATACTACGTGGGCTGTGCAATGTACTACATGGGCTGTGCAATATTCTATGTGGGCTGTGCAATATAATACGTGGGCTGTGCAATGTACTACATGGGCTGTGCAATATAATACGTGGGCTGTGCAATATAATACGTGGGCTGTGCAATGTACTACATGGGCTGTGCAATATAATACGTGGGCTGTGCAATGTACTACATGGGCTGTGCAATATAATACGTGGGCTGTGCAATATAATACGCGGGCTGTGCAATATACTACGTGGGCTGTGCAATATAATACGTGGGCTGTGCAATATAATACGTGGGCTGTGCAATATACAACGTTGGCTGTGCAATATACAACGTGGGCTGTGCAATGTACTATGTGGGCTGTGCAATGTACTACGTGGGCTGTGCAATATACTACATGGGCTGTGCAATATACTACGTGGGCTGTGTTATACACTACGTGGCCTGTGTTATACACTACGTGGCCTGTGTTATACACTAAGTGGGCTGTGTTATATACTACGTGGGCTGTGCAATATACTACGTGGGCTGTGTTATATACTATGTGGCTGTGCTATATACTCCGTGGGCTGTGCTATATACTCTGTGGGCTGTGCTATATACTACGTGGCTGTGCTATATATTACGTGGCTGTGCAATATACTACGTGGCTGTGCTATTTACTACGTGGGCTGTTATATACTACATGGCCAGCCACGAACAATCAGCGACAGGTGCAGTCCGACCTCGAATTGGCGCGGGATTTGAACCATGCTTCGCTAATTGGCCGTGGCCGGCCGAATCCTGTGTATTCAATGTATTATTCTAAAATCTTCATAAATAAATTACATACATATTCTAGAATACCCGATGAGTTAGAATTGGGCTACCATCTAGTACTTTATATTTGTCCTTGCGTTTCTATATGTATAAAAGTATATATGATGTGTGTATATGTATAGTGTGTATCTGTGTATATGTGCTTTTGTGCTGCATATATACTTCTGCAATTCTAGTGTCGCCATAATAGGGATCAGCAGTTAATGTCTAATGCCTGTGTTTTATATTAGGGTGTGTTCACACTGTCTTTACTGCACCCGGGAGGTGTGTGGGGGAGGTTGGGTTCTGCCTGAATTCCCTATAGAACTATAGATTGCAATGACAGGAATGGAGTTCACATGTGATTTTTTTTTTCTAAATGCGTCCGTGTGTTCCAAGAGCCACAGAAAAGTGGACACTTTTAGACAAAAAAACAGAAACAGGATGCTGCGTACTTGTGCAGCGTCCAGATGTTACAGCATAGTGGATGGGATCTCAAGAAACCCCATGCCCACTATGTGTCCATAGACGCCCGTGGCTCACCCACAGAGACGGACGTGCGGAGCGTCTTTCCAGACCACAGCATGTCTATTTCTCACAAATGCAAAAAATATCACCCGTACAATCTATTGGACGCAGTGAATCCACACGGTTCAGTGTTCACAGAGGAGTCACCTGCGCTCAATAGCCGGCAGCGGACGTGTGCTGCGTCCAAACCGCTGCCAGTCCAAAGCGCTGCCAATTCCTGATCGGCCTAAGAAAGTAAAATCAGTCAATTTCAGAAAAAAACAAATTCCTTTGACCTCTGCTTGTGTCGGTGCAGTCTGTGGCCCCGTGGGGGATTTATGTAACTCCTATTTTCGGGGGTTTCAGGCAGAGCCCCCGGACGCACTGCAGAAGCACAGTGTGAACAGTGCCTAATATACTATTGTGTGGCAGCCTACTAAACTATTCCGCGCTGTCCCAGACACGGACACCGGCCAGGAGACGCTTTTTTCATAAATCTGTTGCCGTCGTCTTTCAGCATTTCTGAAGCGTTTTTTCCCTATTCAAATAAATGGGACACGTAAAGGCTGCCAAAACGCAGAATATTTCCTGCCAACACTGTAGATCAATCCGCAGCAAAAACGGTGCATGTGAACAGACACTACAGGGGTTTTCTGAGAATGTAAAAATAATTAGCATGAAATCATAAATCCCCCGTGGCTCCAGCACAGATGCTCCAGAGGGCTCTGCCAGTCTTAGCACTGGGCTACAGTGGTCTGGGGGTCTCCGCTAGTCTCAGCACTGGGCTGCAGTGGTCTTGTGGCTGCACCTTATATTATAGCGGCAAAGTGTATAATAACCATCAGGGACCCCGAGCCATCGGCCTTGGAGCCAGAGGGGAATTAGCAGAGTAGTTTGGGGTGACATGTAAGACTTTTTTTTTATCGCTTTATAGCTGTTTGTGAGGTAGGATGTAGAAAAAGTTGGCAATTCTGCTAATGTTTTCTATTATGTGACTGTACAGCTCCCTTCACACGACCTATCATGTTTTTCACGGATGCCACGTGTGCCCTATTTAACCTACGGTGCTGCACTCATGTCCGTGTTTTCCCAGCAGCACAGATGACAAGGGCCAATACAAGTCTATGGGTCCATGTAAACACGCCGTCCATGAGCCATCCATGTGCCGCCCGTGTGCTGTTCGTGTTTAACATGGAAAGTATGTGAGAGGCTTTGTAATTTCATTTCCGGTATCCATACCGGAAAAACACGGATGGCACATGGACGACACACTGATTGAAAACACTGGTGACACTGATATCGGTGTAACATGTACGTGTTTTATATGGACATGTGAAGGGGGCCTAATAGTGTTGTTGGTGGAATATTTCAGGATTGGGGGCCCCACTTAGAATTTTGCCCAGGGCCCCATTTTGTCTAAAACCGTCCCTGCCAGCTTCTTAGTCAGAGCTAGCCAGGTGCATCTAATTAAGAGTTGTAGTACTATGATTTAACCTGGCTTTGCTACAGCTTTTTTTATTAAAATGAAGACAAAACACCCTAATAAAATGAACTGCCAAAGTTTCATAACCTTCCAATAAAACTATTTAAAAAAATATAAAAGTTTAGGTAACTTTTTCATGAGAGCAACATAAGAGATATATCTGATCTGCCATGCCATGTTATTTTAAGGCAGAATTCAGACATCCATGAAACACAGACCATAAGGACTATAATACACCTAAAGGCCTCAGATCTCCTGACCCAACTCAAAAGCCTTATAGGCATATATCAGCCTCTTCATTTTGGGTCCAGAGACCAGTGGATGGTTTGTACATGTTGGTCCGTACTTGGACCATATTTCACAGACATCTGAATTTGGCATAAATGATGGCTCTGCTTCTAATTATCTTCTGATAATAGTCATAGTCATAGTGATAGAATATTACAGGATGGCATAGACAGAGGTCCACTAGCTATGAGCCCAACTAATTTTTAGAATACAGGACCCCAGTATGCTCAGAAAAGCGATACAACTCCTTTTGACACTGCTCTGATATGACAATAAGGTTCTGATAATTTGCAAAAAGAAGTTTTTATTTTCAATAGTTATCATAAAAAATGCTTGTAAAGAAAACTCTAAAAAAGCAGGGAAAATAGTTTGTGTGAGCAAGGTGTAAAGCTGACCATAAAGAGCCAATACTCTCTCCTGACACATCAATACTTGATTCGGCTGAGCGTAATATTTTCAATAGAAAGACCATAAAACAAAATAATCAGGTGATTAAACTTCAACTGCCTGATCCTTCTTTCCCCAATATCATCTATAGGGGTAGAGTTGGGAGAACGCCGCACACATCAAATTATCAGCAGGTAAGGTGGATTTAATCTACAGTATGTATGAGGCACTTACAGGGTTATTGCCATCTTCATAGTAAATAGATCAATGGCTGCAATCAATTTTACTGTACTAAAGCAAGGAAACGTGCGATATATGAAATGTGAATAGCATAATGGCTTGTGAAATCTATGAAAAAACACATGAGATTCTTAGATTTGGCCAAAAATTGTGAGCCCATCCACCAAACGTCAAGGTAATCTCAAATCTTGTGCTAAGCATCTCATGTGTTTTTTCATACATTTCACAAGCCATTATGCTATTCACATTTAATGTATTGCACATTTCCTTGCTTTAGTACAGTAAAATTGAGTGCAGCCATTGATCTATTTACTATATAAGTCTTTTTTTGGTTATGCACCAGTTCAGACTAGATTGCTGTTCAGTCAGTTTTCCTATATTTACTATTGCCATCTTCATAGACGGGTATTATTGGATAGGACTTGTAAAAACAAGCACTTTTGCAATTCGCTTCTCATAAACCCCTTACCGACATCGGGTGTAATAGTACGCCGATCTTGGTATCCCTCCCTTTGATGTGGGCTCCGGCGGTGAACCCACATCTTTTCTGGGACATGTCAGCTGTTTTGACCAATGGACGGGTCCCTGGGAAAAATAAGAGGTGCAAACCTGCAAATCTGTATTAGAGCACTAACAGAAATATTTGGCCCCATACTGTGCAGCTAACGTTTTCAATTATTTATGGAATTATAGAGTTTCTATTCTTGTGCTATATACAAATACATATAAGTGCCAAAGACTTTGCTACAGTATATATCCGAAATCATATCAAGTTTTATTACTTACAACAATACAAAAACATTTTAAATTGTAAAAACGTGTTAAAAAATTGGTAAACCACAAGATGGCGCCACAATCCCAAGAGTAGTGTGTAACAGCAGACTGTAGCATGAATTGATCTATATTTTGGCTCCATTCCACATATGTCTGACTTATCTATATCCTACTGGCACCATAACAGTAAACCATATCATCACATAGAGGATACTCATCATATAGAGGACTCTCATAATATAGAGTACTCTCATCATATAGAGGATGCTCAATATATAGAGGACACTCATCATATAGAGGACTGTCATCATATAGAGGACGCTCATTATATAGAGGACTGTCATCATATAGAGGACGCTCGTTACTGTATATAGAGGACTGTCATCATATAGAGGACTGTCGTCATATAGAGGACTCTCATCATATAGAGGACGCTCGTTATATAGAGGACTGTCATCATATAGAGGACTCTCATCATATAGAGGACACTCGTTATATAGAGGACTGTCATCATATAGAGGACTCTCATCATATAGAGGACACTCGTTATATAGAGGACTCTCATCATATAGAGGACTGTCGTCATATAGAGGACTCTCATCATATAGAGGACGCTCGTTATATAGAGGACTGTCATCATATAGAGGACTCTCATCATATAGAGGACACTCGTTATATAGAGGACTCTCATCATATAGAGGACGCTCGTTACTGTATATAGAGGACTGTCATCATATAGAGGACTGTCGTCATATAGAGGACTGTCGTCATATAGAGGACTCTCATCATTTAGAGGACGCTCGTTATATAGAGGACTGTTATCATATAGAGGACTGTCGTCATATAGAGGACTGTCATCATATAGAGGACGCTCGTTATATAGAGGACTCTCATCATATAGAGGACGCTCGTTACTGTATATAGAGGACTGTCATCATATAGAGGACTGTCGTCATATAGAGGACTCTCATCATATAGAGGACGCTCGTTATATAGAGGACTGTCATCATATAGAGGACTCTCATCATATAGAGGACACTCGTTATATAGAGGACTCTCATCATATAGAGGACGCTCGTTACTGTATATAGAGGACTGTCATCATATAGAGGACTGTCGTCATATAGAGGACTGTCGTCATATAGAGGACTCTCATCATTTAGAGGACGCTCGTTATATAGAGGACTGTTATCATATAGAGGACTGTCGTCATATAGAGGACTGTCATCATATAGAGGACGCTCGTTATATAGAGGACTCTCATCATATAGAGGACGCTCGTTACTGTATATAGAGGACTGTCATCATATAGAGGACTGTCGTCATATAGAGGACTCTCATCATATAGAGGACGCTCGTTATATAGAGGACTGTCATCATATAGAGGATTGTCGTCATATAGAGGACTCTCATCATATAGAGGACGCTCGTTACTGTATATAGAGGACTGTCGTCATATAGAGGACTCTCATCATATAGAGGACGCTCGTTATATAGAGGACTGTCATCATATAGAGGATTGTCGTCATATAGAGGACTCTCATCATATAGAGGACGCTCGTTATATAGAGGACTGTCATCATATAGAGGACTGTCGTCATATAGAGGACTCTCATCATATAGAGGACGCTCGTTATATAGAGGACTGTCATCATATAGAGGACTGTCGTCATATAGAGGACTCTCATCATATAGAGGACGCTCGTTATATAGAGGACTGTCATCATAAAGTCCTCTCTATGATGAGTGTCCTCTATAGCAGAGGTGTCAAACTGCATTCCTCGAGGGCCGCCAACAGGTCATGTTTTCAGGATTTCCTTGTATTGCACAGGTGATAATTTAATCACCTGCACAGAATGATTCCAGCACCTTGTGGAGTGCTAAGGAAATCCTGAAAACATGACTTGTTGGCGGCCCTCGAGGAATGCAGTTTGACACCTCTGCTCTATAGGACGAGCGTCTTCTATATGACGATAGTGCTCTATATGATGAGAGTCCTCTATATGACAAGGGTCCTCTATATGATGAAATTCCCCCATAAGACGATCATCCTCTATATGATGAGTGTCCTCTATATAATGAGTGTCCTCTATGTGATGAGAGTCCTCTGTATGATGAGTGTCCTCTATATGATGAGTGTCCTCTATATGATGATATGATTTACTGTTATGGTGCCAGTAGGATATAGATAAGTCAGACATATGTGGAATGGAGCCATAATATAGATCATTTCATGCTACAGTCTGTTGTTACACACTACTCTTGGGATTGTGGCGCCATCTTGTGGTTTCCCACTTTTTAACACGTTTTTACAATTTAAAATGTTTTTGTATTGTTGTAATTACAATAATTTGATGTTTTCCGATTATATATATGTACTTTTTTTGTATGATTGTACATTAGTGATCAGCATTTTTTATGCAGCTAAAACCTTCACTCCTGGCAGTAAAAATGCTGCAGATAAAATGTGGCTTTCTGGTGCATATTTCAGGTGGATGACACGTGTGATTTATCCACAGAACATGTTAATAAAGATAGTTTTACTCACCAGAAACAAAGCACAAATGTTATGCTGCGATTCTGCTGCGGTTTTCACTTTCTCATTACTTTCAATGGGAAAAAAACACTGCAAAAACACTGAAAGAATTAACGTTGCAGATTTTCAAAAATGCAGCCTGAGAAAAGCAGGCATAGTTCGTGCTGTTTTCAGGCACTGGGTGCTGAAGACAGCTCACATCATTGTCGCCTGCTCTCCCTGCGATCAACACAAACAGGAGACAATGTTGAAAGTTGTAGTCAGCTCCTGCTGTGTACATGGAGTGTAAAATGAGGAATAAAATAAAAAAAAACATTCTACTCACCTTAACACCTAATCGCCGAAGCCATTGTCCCGTTAAAAGAAAAAAAACAATATCCCCTCACCTTTACGAAGTTGAAAGAATAGTGTCCCATGCCGTAATCCATCTATGCGACATTTGCTCATCAGCATATGAGCGGTGGCCTGAGGTGACCGCTCATGCTGAAGAGCAAGAGAGAATGACTCTCTGCAGCGAGAAAGGGCCCATGAGCTGCGCTGACCTCAGTGAGATCATCACAGTTTACCGTAAGATTTCAGCAGCCACCGCTCATGCTGATGAGCATTTGTCGCAGATGGATTACGGTGTCAGACACTATGGATTCTTTCAACTTCGGACCGTGAAGGATTTTGTTTTTTATTTTTTTACAGGGGACAATGGCTTCAGTGAATTAGTTGTTAAGGTGAGTATGTTTTCTTTTTTTATTCTTCGTTTTACACTCGATGTAGACAGCGGGGACCGAATACAACGCTCAACATTTTCCCCTGCTCGCGATGATCTCAAATGATGAGAGCTGCCTCCAGCAGCCGGTGCCAGGGATCAGCGCAAATAGTACTGCTGATTGCCAGGCGCTGGTACATGCGATGCTGATGACACACGGATGTCACCATACTAATAAAGGTATATGTTGTAATAAACATAAGCTACAACCCTAGGCGTCCCCAGGAAGGCGTTATAGAAAGAAACACAAACTATGGAGAGGTATAATCTTTATGAGACATGTACAGTGCCTTGCAAAAGTATTCGGCTCCCTGGAACTTTTCAACTTTTTCCCACATATCATGCTTCAAACATAAAGATACCAAATGTACATTTTTGGTGAAGAATCAACAAGTGGAACACAAATGTGAAGTTGAATGAAATTTATTGGTTATTTTAAATTTTTGAGGAAATTCAAAAACTGAAAAGTGGGGCGTGCAATATTATTTGGCCCCTTTACTTTCAGTGCAGCAAACTCACTCCAGACGTTTATTGTGGATCTCTGAAATGATCCAATGTTGTCCTAAATGCCTAATGATGATAAATATAATCCACCTGTGTGTAATCAAGTCTCCGTATAAATGCACCTGCTCTGTGATAGTCTCAGGGTTCTGTTTGAAGCACAGAGCGCATCATGAAGACCAAGGAACACACCAGGCAGGTCCCTGATAATGTTGTGGAGAAGGTTAAAGCCGGATTTGGATACAAAATGATTTCCAAAACTTTAAACATCCCAAGGAGCACTGTGCAAGCAATCATATTGAAATGGAAGGAGTATCATACCACTGCAAATCTACCAAGACCCGGACGTCCCTCTAAACTTTCATCTCAAACAAGGAGAAGACTGATCAGAGATACAACCAAGAGGCCCATGATCACTCTGGATGAACTGCAGAGATCTACAGCTGAGGTGGGACAGTCTGTCCATAGGACAACAATCAGTCGTACACTGCACAAATCTGGCCTTTATGGAAGAGTGGCAAGAAGAAAGCCATTTCTCAAAGATATCCATAAAAAGTGTTGTTCAAAGTTTGCAACAAGCCACCTGGGAGACACACCAAACATGTGGAAGAAGATGCTCTGGTCAGATGAAACCAAAATCAAACTTTTTGGCAACAATGCCAAACGATATGTTTGGCGTAAAGGCAACACAGCTCATCACCCTGAACACACCATCCCCACTGTCAAACATGGTGGTGGCAGCATCATGGTTAGGGCCTGCTTTTCTTCAGCAGGGACAGGGAAGATGGTTAAAATTGATGGGAAGATGGATGGAGCCAAATACAGGACCATTCTTGAAGAAAACCTGTTGGAGTCTGCAAAAGACATGAGACTGGGACGGAGATTTGTCTTCCAACAAGACAATGATCCCAAATATAAAGCAAAATCTACAATGGAATGGTTCACAAATAAATGTATCCAGGTGTTAGAATGGCCAAGTCAAAGTCCAGACCTCAATCCAATCGAGAATCTGTGGAAAGAGCTGAAAACGGCTGTTCACAAACGATCACCATCAAACCTCACTGAGCTCGAGCTGTTTGCCAAGGAAGAATGGGCAAGAATTTCAGTCTCGATGTACAAAACTGATAGAGACATACCCCAAGCGACTTGCAGCTGTAATCACAGAAAAAGGTGGCGCAGCAAAGTATTAAGTTAAAGGGGCCGAATAATATTGCACACCCCACTTTTCAGTTTTTGAAATTCCACAAAAATTTAAAATAAGCAATAAATTTCGTTCAACTTCACAATTGTGTTCCACTTGTTGATTCTGCACCAAAAATATATATTTGGTATCTTTATGTTTGAAGCATGATATGTGGGAAAAGGTTGAAAAGTTCCAGGGAGCCGAATACTTTCGCAAGACACTGTATATGTTGTAATAAACACAAGCTACAACCCTAGGCATCCCCAGGAAGGCGTAATAGAAGGAAACACAAACTATGGAGAGGAATAATCTTTATAAGACATGTAACTATTCAGGTCACAGGCAGAAACACCCCCTGCAAGGCAAACAGATATGATCTAATAACGTACCCATGGGAAGCGACAGGTACAAGGCACAATGGAGTCTTACATTGGGCTAGGGTAAGCCTGATAAATAGGAGAGAGCCAGCATGGGGAGAGGGTGAGGAGAAAGGGGCAAGGGTATGTAAGGCAACCACGTGTATCACCGCCATGCAGCTTCATGAGCGCAAGTGGTGCCATAAAGTATCAATGTATGTATAAATAAGTAATCAAGGGAGTTACAGGTTTGTGTGTCTCAGGTCGCGCTAGTTGTTTTGTCACTATGGGCAATGTTGTCCTTACTTTCTTACCTGGGCTTTGCATGCCACATGACACACCCATGTGAGCTACTCATGTGATACTGACCACTTGACTGACTCTGACCCACCTCCTCATTTCCGGAATGCTGAGACACTGGAAGAAGCTGGCGGCGAAACGCGCGTCGGGGTGAGAGGATGCTGTGGCAGTCATGCACACATTGAGTATTTTTGACTTGCATATTTGGTGCAGAAAATAATCTACAGTGTGTCAATTCTCTGTGCGTTTTTCCCCATTCACTTCATTCAAATCAATCAAAAATGCAGGGAAAAAAATCTGTGTTTGAGATGCAGAAATTTTACTTGACGTGTGCACATACCCTTAAGGTCTCAATACATGAACATTCTCCGGTTCTGCTGAAATAACCTTCAATAGGGCAGCAAAGGACCCAGGTATTGAGGTCTTACTATGAAAATATATGTATCTGCATTGTGCACATTTGAAATCAGCCTTAAGCTATGTTCACATGTTGCATTTTTGCGGCGTTTTTTTTCTTCTGGAGGCAAAATCTGTTCTCTTGGCAATAAAGAAGCTGCTTAAAATAAGTCAGGTTTTGCTGAGTTTTTCGCTGCATTTTTCAGGCTCATACATTTCTGCAGCAAAACCTGATACCTGCGTTTTTGCAGTTTTTTGGACTTACGCATTACTTTCTATGGTTGAGAAAAATGCAGCAAAAATACTGAAAAAAAAGTGACATCCTGCAGAATTAAAAAACGCAGCAGTTTCCCAATACAGTCAGGAAAACAAAAACAATGTGTGTGCATGAGATTTCTGAAGTCTCATAGGTTTTTCTCGTAAAACGAAGCTTTTGCTTTTTTTTTTTTTTTTAAAACACAACGTGTGAACATAGCCTTAGATGTCATATAAAAAAAAATGCTAACTGGCAGGGACCGAACTCAGCCAGTGGCTGGTCATTTTGGGTATGTTGAGATGAGGCGTCATGACAGGAGAAGCAGGGAATTGATGAGGGGGGTTACTTCTGTTATTTTTCTAATTAGTCTGAGTCCTTTGAAAAAATAAGTTTAAGGGGACTCTGTCAACACAAAATGACTGTACAAACAAAACACAGGCGATCGGTGCTCCATGGCTGGGACAAACAATTATATACACCTTCCCACCTGCTTGTTTTCCTCCTATCGCCTCCCTTCTCTGGCCCTATGAAACCAGAGCTGTCAATCAAAGAAGAGAGATGGAGGGAGCACAAGTGTAACACCCCAGGTTTCTGGTTGTTACAGTGACATTGCTTTCCTCACGGGGAGAGAGATGTCATACTTGGAAGAGAGGAAGGATCTCTCTTATCAGGTAATCACAAGCATGCAACATGTTCATACTCCAGGCCAGAAGGGGGAGCTCTGATCCAGTTTGTGGGTGGCTCCCCTATATATATTCTGGTCTGGAGGGAAAGCCAGTGAGTGAGTGTGAGGAGGGAGTGAGTGCCAGACAGCAGACTGGAGCAGTCTGAGGCAGAGAGGAAAGAGAGGGGCCGTGCAGCCATGAGCGGTGCTGCAGCTCCTGGAAAGAGAGAAGAGAAAGCAGAACAGATTGTAGTGAGCATGTAGGGGAAGCGGAGCGCAGGAGAGTGAAGAACTGGGGAGTTAGCTGCGACTGGGCTACCTCCCTACTGAGCGCAGACACCAGTAGCCAGAAGACCGGGGTTGTGAGGGACTCCACGTCTCACAGCAGAAACCAGCAGGACAGCTGGATTACAAGTCACCTGTCCGCCCTTACACCTGAGGACACAGTAGCACAGAGAGCCCGGGTCGTGGTAGAGATCCTGTAAAAAGGCTCGAGCTACCTGTTGTACGGGTAGTGTCCTATCAACCTGGAGGACAGAGAGAACACGTGCGGACCTTGTGAGAGGCTTAAGACAGCAAGGGACTACACCACAGCGCTAGCAGGAAGGCTTTTAACCCCACCTGGTAAGGGGGACTCCAAACTCACTTCCAAGCTGGCCGGATCCTACCTGCACCTGTGATCTGGTGACCTGGACTGTGGCTGTCTGAATCCTTCAGTAAACCAGGTAAAGAGACTGCAAACCTGTGTCCTCCGTTTCTTGCTACATCATTCACCATCTCTATCTACACACCGGGAGCCCCGGGGACCCAGCTTCACCTGTGGGAAGCCATACCATCTCTGCTGCCACAACATCGCCCCAGAGGACCCCTTTAAGCAGCTTCGGTCACCTATGACCGAGAACCACAGGTGGCGTCACAGACACAAACTTTTTTTTTTTTTATAGTAACATAGTTAGTAAGGCCGAAAAAAGACATTTGTCCATCCAGTTCAGCCTATATTCCTATATTCCATCATAATAAATCCCCAGATCTACATCCTTCTACAGAACCTAATAATTGTATGATACAATATTGTTCTGCTCCAGGAAGACATCCAGGCCTCTCTTGAACCCCTCGACTGAGTTCGCCATCACCACCTCCTCAGGCAAGCAATTCCAGATTCTCACTGCCCTAACAGTAAAGAATCCTCTTCTATGTTGGTGGAAAAACCTTCTCTCCTCCAGACGCAAAGAATGCCCCCTTGTGCCCGTCACCTTCCTTGGTATAAACAGATCCTCAGCGAGATATTTGTATTGTCCCCTTATATACTTATACATGGTTATTAGATCGCCCCTCAGTCGTCTTTTTTCTAGACTAAATAATCCTAATTTTGCTAATCTATCTGGGTATTGTAGTTCTCCCATCCCCTTTATTAACTTTGTTGCCCTCCTTTGTACTCTCTCTAGTTCCATTATATCCTTCCTGAGCACCGGTGCCCAAAACTGGACACAGTACTCCATGTGCGGTCTAACTAGGGATTTGTACAGAGGCAGTATAATGCTCTCATCATGTGTATCCAGACCTCTTTTAATGCACCCCATGATCCTGTTTGCCTTGGCAGCTGCTGCCTGGCACTGGCTGCTCCAGGTAAGTTTATCATTAACTAGGATCCCCAAGTCCTTTACTTTACTTTATTCACATAATCCCTTTTAAAGACCTTTCCCTTTTACTTGGGTGCCCAGGGCCACGGATCGGGTCGCCGCCACCGTGACACATCCCCTTTAAGTACCGGACCCAGTACCGAATACCCCACGGCCTTGGCGAGTGTTCCACAAGCAGGTGGCAAGGTGCACCTAAACGTCTGGCCCCGCCATGGAGCACCAATCACCTGTGCTTAGTTTGAACAGTCATTCTGTGCCTACAGTCTTTCAGATCCCCCCAGAACATCCTTTTAATGTCTATCGTCAAGTGTAATCAGTCTCTTGCAGCAGACACCGATTAGAGAAAGTGGTGGAGTATCTTTTTTTCTAATTTCCTGCTCTCTGCTGTCTGTCATACCGCATTCAGACTAAACAGAGAGGTTAGAAGAAATTAGATAATGGCAGGTGCAATATAACCTGGGAAGTGAGGAAAGTTCCAGCTCCTATAGTTCTGGCAGAATACCAATAAATAAGAACCCCTTAATTTACATGAGCATAAGAAGCAGAACAGTTCCAGGACATATTAGACTGGTATGTACACCAAATGAAGTTTAACGTTCTGTGTGAGATGAGGACAAGACCGTGTTTTTCTACTGATTTTGCTTGAAAGGACCCAAGTAGGTTTTTAATAAAAAAAGTAAATGAATTAAAGAAATATACACAAGAGTGATCCAGTTATCTTGTAATACTCCTTACTTGGGCACTTATCCTCAAGCAGATTTTATTCTATACGGGCGTCATGGTGGGAGACAAGCGGCCTTACATCATTGTCCTTGACCTTCTATTCTCGAATTAGTTCTGACATCAAAGTGCACATTCTGGCGTGCGTCCCATCTCTTTCCTGCCATTTAAGCAACACAACAGTTCCCTTCACTAAATAAATCACTGTGGAAGGAAACTTATTTATTTAACCTGTGACACGTTCCTGATAAATCCTATCTGTCGTTCAGCGGCTTCTCAGGGCTCAGAATCGGCCTCTTGGTGCAGATTTTGGCGCAGTAGGGCTATGTGCACACGTTGCGGATTGGTGTGCGGATTTTTCCGCACTGTTTTTGCAAAATCCGCAGGTAAACTGCACTGCCGATTACCTGTGGATTTACTGCGGTTTTTGTGCGGATTCCTATTATGGAGCAGGTGCAAACCGCTAAGGAATCCGCACAAAGAATTGACATGCTGCGGAAAAAACACCGCTGCATTTCCGCGTGTTTTTTTTCCGCAGCATGTTCACAGCAGATTTTGTTTTCCATACGTTTACGCATGGAAAACTGCTGCGAATCCACAGAGTCAAAACCGCTGCGGATCCGCAGCAAAATCCACAATGTGTGCACATAGCCTAAACAACATGCGCCTCTATGGAAAAGAAGGCTAACATTACGGTTAGTCGGAGCCCGTTGCGGTGGAGTACGTTACTTATGGTATTGACTGAAACCAATGTCCCCACTGCCATGAGATCTTCCCGCAGCTCCTTCCTTGTTGTCCTTGGGTTAGTCTTGACTCTTCGAACAAGCCTGGCCTCGGCACGGGAGGAAACTTTCAAAGGCTGTCCAGGCCGTGGAAGGCTAACAGTAGTTCCATAAGCCTTCCACTTCCGGATGATGCTCCCAACAGTGGAGACAGGTAGGCCCAACTCCTTGGAAAGGGTTTTGTACCCCTTGCCAGCCTTGTGACCCTCCACGATCTTGTCTCTGATGGCCTTGGAATGCTCCTTTGTCTTTCCCATGTTGACCATGTTTGAGTGCTGTTCACAAGTTTGGGGAGGGTCTTAAATAGTCAGAAAAGGCTGGAAAAAGAGATAATTAATCCAAACATGTGAAGCTCATTGTTCTTTGTGCCTGAACTACTTCTTAATACTTTAGGGGAACCAAACAGAATTCTGGTGGGTTGAGGGGTTGAATAATAAATGACCCTCTGAAAAAACTTTTCACAATTTAAAAAAAAATAAACAAAGAAATAACATTCTTTTTTGCTGCAGTGCATTTCACACTTCCAGGCTGATCTACAGTCCAAATGTCACAATGCCAAGTTAATTCCAAATGTGTAAACCTGCTAAATCGGCAGGGGGTTGAATACTACTTGTAGGCACTGTATATTGGCCCTAGGTTACAGAGGAAATGCAACACTCCGGCACCATAATTACAGGGAGAAGTGTCATCAGTGCTTCCTATTACTCCATACACAGCGATTGAGAAAACATGGACGGTAATAAACCATCTCTGCCTTCTCTATGGGGAGTCTGACAGCTCCTGACAGCCGGAACGCTGCTCCCCAAAAGTCTTTGGGTGGTCCAGAAGCGGTTTAAAAGTAACGATCCTTTTAATTTATTTTTTCCCTAAATCAATAGCACACATAAGATATGCAATAAAGTTTCTTATTTTTATCAGATCAATCTGTTTCTTTCTCCCCCTGGAGGGATTATTCACTATTTCGCAGGCAAAAGTCTGTCTTCGGTGACTACAGACTTTCCATTACTCAGATAGATGACAGTTGGTGCTCACGAAGGTCTATGGAGAAGGGGAGGAGCTAGAGGAAGACCACAGAGATTCTGCTGCAAGTTCTCCTATAACAACAGTTACGCTTTACATAAGTGACCTTAAAGAGAATCTGGCAGCAGATTTTTGCTATGTAATCTGAGGACAGCATGAGGTAGGGGTTAAAACAATGAATTCAACTATGCGTCACATGTCCGGCTGTGTGCTGTTGTTTGCTTACACTGAAGCTTTAATCACCTGGTGATTATCATTGTCTGGACCACAGCAGCGTGGGCATGCTACACTGGCTCCGCCCCCTCCTGTGATGAGCAGCTCACTGTCTATAAACTCTGTACATAGACAACCTGGCGTGAGGGGAGCTAGCTTTCTCAGCTCGGCTGCATTGCTAACTCTAAAAACTGTGATTGTGTCACAACTGCTGTACCCAGTAATCTTCGTGATACATCATTGGATTCAGAGTCTCTACCCCTACATCAGGCTGCTCTCAAATGGGTAGCAAAAAACCTGCAGATGGATTGCTTTTAAGGTGGATAAACTGTAGGATCTCTCCGACTGCCAACCTTCAGTCATCCTCCGGTAGAAATTGGGCCACATTTAAAGCACCAACAGGTCAAGTATGTTTTTGTGCCGGACACAACCTCAAATGGACGCAGCGTCCATCTGAACTGCATTAAAGGGAATCTGTCACCTCAAATTGGCGGGCTATGTAAATGCCCTGTGTCCGGTCAGATGGGCGTTTTTTCGTCTTCTTTCCTCCACCCCATCCTTCCCTGTTGTCCGCAATATTTTTGGGAATTTGAGGTGTCCTCCATAGTTGGCGCGTGCGCAGTGCAATCTTCGATCGCGCACGCGCAGTATGCTTTGCACAACTGCGGGCAAAGCCGAAAAGCATTACTGTGCATGCGCCGCCGCACTATGTCCAGGGACACAGCGAAATACTTCTGGGACATAGTGCGGCGGCGCATGCGCAGTAATGCTTTTCGGCTTTGCCCGCAGTTGTGCAAAGCATACTGTGTGTGCGCAAGGCAAGATGGCATTGCGCACGCGTGAACTATGGAGGACACCTACTCAAATTGCCGAAAATATTGCAAACAGCGGGGAAGGATGGGGTGAATGAAAGAAGAGGAAACACCGCCCATTGGACCGGACACAGGGCATTTACATAGCCCCCTTAGTATGTTCAATCATACACAGATTAGTACTAATAAGGTATTTTTGTGAGGACACGGGCAGTGGTCCAGTGTCCTATCACTTAGACCAATGAACCTGGTTTAAAGACAAAAAAGCATCAACCAATGGCGCTTATCAGATGCCCAAATACATAAATCGGTGCCTTGGTTGCATTGATATTAGCAGTCAATCATATAATGAAAAAAACGGGGAGGGGTGCAAACAATTGGAAAAAGATAATAATGGAACAATCTCACCAATTGTCGAGGATAGGCGAGATGGAGCCCCCGTTGTGCTTCTATGGAGAAATCCGTTATAGCACGACCTCAGGAGACAATTCCCTGTCCATCCCTGCGGGGCTATCAATGAGTCTCAATCCCCAAGCTCCTGCCCTGACAAGGACAGTCCACAGCTACCCCTACAATATAACAAGCCCTGCACTCTCCCTATTAGAAGGTACCAACGCGTTTCTTTGCAAGCAGGATCATCAGGGGACTAGCTTGCATGGGAGATAAAGTGCTTCAGTGCTACAGATAGAGCTGCCACCCTCTATATGTCTATATGTCTGCAGTCTAGTATAGAGGGTGGCAGCTCTATCTGTAGCACTGAAGCACTTTATCTCCCATGCAAGCTAGTCCCCTGATGATCCTGCTTGCAAAGAAACGCGTTGGTACCTTCTAATAGGGAGAGTGCAGGGCTTGTTATATTGTAGGGGTAGCTGTGGACTGTCCTTGTCAGGGCAGGAGCTTGGGGATTGAGACTCATTGATAGCCCCGCAGGGATGGACAGGGAATTGTCTCCTGAGGTCGTGCTATAACGGATTTCTCCATAGAAGCACAACGGGGGCTCCATCTCGCCCATCCTCGACAATTGGTGAGATTGTTCCATTATTATCTTTTTCCAATTGTTTGCACCCCTCCCCGTTTTTTTCATTATATGATTGACTGCTAATATCAATGCAACCAAGGCACCGATTTATGTATTTGGGCATCTGATAAGCGCCATTGGTTGATGCTTTTTTGTCTTTAAACCAGGTTCCTTGGTCTAAGTGATAGGACACTGGACCACTGCCCGTGTCCTCACAAAAATACCTTATTAGTACTAATCTGTGTATGATTGAACATACTTAGTGGTACTTTTTATTGACACGTTTTTGGTGACAATTTTTCTAAATATTTCTTATCGTATTTATTAAAAGTTATGTTTTAATTCCTGCTTGAGCTATAATTCCCTAATTTTGGTAGGATCATGTGATTTATCATACATTATTATTTATTGCTATTTTCACATTTACATAGCCCGCCAATTTGAGGTGACAGATTCCCTTTAAGTCGCATCGTAATATCTCCATCAAGGAAATTGTGTCCAGAAGCCAAGAAAGCGCTAGTCCAGTGTGAATCCAGCAAATTAGGTGTTAAAACACTGCAAAAGTGATTGTAGCCTAAGGGTATGCGCACACGCTGCGGATTTTGCTGCGGATCCGCAGCGGATTTGACGCTGCGGATCCGCAGCAGTTTTCCCAGTTTACAGTACCATGTAAACCTATTGGAAAAAAAAACCGCTGTGCACATGCTGCGGAAAATTCCATGCGGAAACGCAGCAGATTATTTTCCGCAGCATGTCAATTCTTTGTGCGGATTCCGCAGCGGTTTTCAACCAGCACCAATAGGAAAGTGCAGTTGAAAGCCTGCAGAGGAATCCGCAGAAGAAACCACGAGAAAATCCGCAGCATGATCTGCAACGTGTGCACATACCCTAAGGCTTCCTATATAATGAGGCATGTGAGCTAGGGATCTTGTGATGTCAATGTGCCTCGTGATTTTCGGGGTAAAAAAAAAATCCCACGAGGTTGCAGGAAAAAAATAAACAGCGTACCTACATCATGCCGCAATTTGGAGAAGCCATAAACAGAGGAAATAAAACGAGTTGTGTATATTGTATTCAATAAAAATAAAATCTGCCATTTGCTTTTTTTTCTCCGAAATACAAGTAAAAAAAAATGCAAACAAAAAAATCCACAAAAACAGGTTTATAAATGGAAGACTCGCTTTAAAAAAAGGAAAAAAAAACATTGAACAAATTTGTTCAGGAATATCATAACCATCCTTGCAGCGCTTTCGTCCACACACGAGGCCAGCCCGCAAGTAACAAGCGCAGACCAGTCTGCAGGCAGAAAGGAGCCACATCCAGCGTGGACGCCGCTTAGAATTCTGGGACTGATAGTTCCCCATTCCGCATAGTGATGAGGATGAATGGCAAACTAAACTACATTTCCCGTCGTCCTTCAACAGTGGGCGTCTATTGGTGTGTAGCTCGGCGAATGAGTTCTCGTTTAACTCTGCGCAGTGCATCCTGGACAATGTAGTCCAGATTATGCATTCTGTTGGGTAATAGAGTATCAAAAAAACTACAACTGCCATGAGGTCTGGAGTGTAAAGAATTGTGCTGTCCAGATGAAATGTAAAGCTCAGTAACTCGTCCGCAAGGCGCCCCGGTCTTGCCAGGTAATAATGTGCTGCAGAACTGCTTTTCGTGGTAAAATGTCTCTTTATTTTATAGGCGGGGAATGTGTCATCATAGCTGCACTGAATTGCATTGCTACTACTTACAGTTATAATGCATCTGTTTTTTTTTGTTTGTTTGTTTTGCTTTTTCGCGTTTTTATGTTACAGTGGCTAACTTTGCAAAACCACAACTCCAAGCATGTCTTTAAAAGCCAGGAACTGCTGAGAGGTGTAATCTCACATTAAAGGGAACCTGTCACCACGTTTTTGGAAGATGGGATAAAAATAGAGTTAAATAGGGGCAGAGGTGGGCGTTACATTAGTGTGTGTGTTATGCGTTTATTACCAACCTAAGTTGCCGAAATAACTTTGCAAAGTCTCCGTTTTCGCCTGTCAATCAGGCTGGTCAGGTCGCATGGGCGTTGTCTTCCCCCAGATTTGGCGTAGTTTTCCGTTGGTGGCGTAGTGGTGTGCGCATGCCCAAAGTCCGGAATCCTCTTCCAGGGGATTTAAAATAGCGCGGTGTTCGTTATTGCATTGGTGATCGGTGGGCGCGGCCATCTTCCTTTGGCCGCGCGTGCGCAGAAGCGGCGCTCTGCTGGCCGCGGCTTCAGGAAAATGGCCGCCGCGATATCCATCTGCGCACGCGCGGCATCCCGCGGCCATTTTCCTGAAGCCGCGGCCAGCAGAGCGCCGCTTCTGCGCACGCGCGGCCAAAGGAAGATGGCCGCGCCCACCGATCACCAATGCAATAACGAACACCGCGCTATTTTAAATCCCCTGGAAGAGGATTCCGGACTTTGGGCATGCGCACACCACTACGCCACCAACGGAAAACTACGCCAAATCTGGGTGAAGACACCACGCCCATGTGACCTGACCAGCCTGATTGACAGGCGAAAACGGAGACTTTGCAAAGTTATTTCGGCAACTTAGGTGGGTAATAAACGCATAACACACACACTAATGTAACGCCCACCTCTGCCCCTATTTAACTCTATTTTTATCCCATCTTCCAAAAACGTGGTGACAGGTTCCCTTTAAAGGGAACCTGTCACCACGTTTTTGGAAGATGGGATAAAAATAGAGTTAAATAGGGGCAGAGGTGGGCGTTACATTAGTGTGTGTGTTATGCGTTTATTACCAACCTAAGTTGCCGAAATAACTTTGCAAAGTCTCCGTTTTCGCCTGTCAATCAGGCTGGTCAGGTCGCATGGGCGTTGTCTTCCCCCAGATTTGGCGTAGTTTTCCGTTGGTGGCGTAGTGGTGTGCGCATGCCCAAAGTCCGGAATCCTCTTCCAGGGGATTTAAAATAGCGCGGTGTTCGTTATTGCATTGGTGATCGGTGGGCGCGGCCATCTTCCTTTGGCCGCGCGTGCGCAGAAGCGGCGCTCTGCTGGCCGCGGCTTCAGGAAAATGGCCGCCGCGATATCCATCTGCGCACGCGCGGCATCCCGCGGCCATTTTCCTGAAGCCGCGGCCAGCAGAGCGCCGCTTCTGCGCACGCGCGGCCAAAGGAAGATGGCCGCGCCCACCGATCACCAATGCAATAACGAACACCGCGCTATTTTAAATCCCCTGGAAGAGGATTCCGGACTTTGGGCATGCGCACACCACTACGCCACCAACGGAAAACTACGCCAAATCTGGGTGAAGACACCACGCCCATGTGACCTGACCAGCCTGATTGACAGGCGAAAACGGAGACTTTGCAAAGTTATTTCGGCAACTTAGGTGGGTAATAAACGCATAACACACACACTAATGTAACGCCCACCTCTGCCCCTATTTAACTCTATTTTTATCCCATCTTCCAAAAACGTGGTGACAGGTTCCCTTTAACCAGTGAGCCGCAGGCGGCAGAATGCTATAAATGTACTGACAAACTGGGTTTTATACTTTTTCTCGTGGTTGCCCTCGGTAACAGACTACAGTTGGGGTCTGCTCTGTAGTCAGATACCTTAATCTACCCCGTATGTCCAGCGGTGGTCAACCAAATGTGTTTGAGGGCCTCCATACGGTAGATTTAATTTCTCTCCCCCTCCCTGACGTAAAATAAACTTCTGCTGGGAATGTCCAGTCCCTTTACCCAACGATCCACTGGTAATTGTGCACAGATGTGACAGCCGCACTATTAACATGCGTGGGTAGGAGGTGATTCCACGTAACATTGCTGTGTGACCTATACCAGTAGCCAACATCCCGATCACGGGACCCCCGGCTGGTGCCGCGGCTTCTGCTCTCTGGCAGTGTTGACCTTACATCACTGAGATGTGACCCAGTCTCCCGCACTCCCCCTGATTGATCGGGCTGTAGGCGGTGTTTCACCGCTGATGTTCGAGCGCAGTCCAATATTTTACACGCACCCAGAGACTTGATCAGATCTGAGCTGCTCCATAGTATAACATTGGGCCAAGTGCAGTCTGATAAAACATTGGATAGCACTCATGCTAGTTATGCGCTCGTGACCCGTACCTACCGTGCCGGCACTGGCTCTCCCGGGGAATAGCATCATGTGAGGTCGCGCGGTCCCTGTGGCCAATCTGCTCTGGCTTCACCCTCTCCTCCTTCGGACATAATTGACATCCGGAGGGATCAGCCGGGGCTCTCGCTTCCTCTGTCTGATTTGGTACGCGATCCCCAGGAGGGCGAGTACCGACACCACTGGAACGGCGCCGGTGGTGAGTATAGGTTTTATTATTTTACTGGGGGGGAGGGAAATAAAAGCAAAGTCACAGTAAGAGGAATTGGAAATTCCCTCAAAAATTTTCAGCGCAAAAAAAAAAAAAGGGGCAGCAGTTTAGGATGTATCCAACCCATGTAATAAAGATGGCGGCAACACAGGTGCAAAATTCTGATGAGACAACCGCCCACAGCCTACCTATCCATGGAAGGGGTGACTGCTTAGTATTAAAATTGTACAAAAACGGCTTGTATAGGGCGCTGGTCACACACAGGTAATGCACAGTGTCGGGCTTACAGCTTATTAGTGACGCCCATACTAAGATCAGGCGGCTGCCCAGCACTAAGTGCACACCATGAGAACAGAAACGCTAGTTTACAAGGCTAAAAGTGCTGGGCTTGGCTGTACCCTGAATATAAATAACGTGCCAAAAAATATATATGGGGTATATGGACAGCCCACCTGATCTAATAGTATGGGCGTCACTAATAGGCTGTAAGCCCGACACTGTGCATTATCTATGTGTGACCAGCGCCCTATACAAGCCTTTTTTATGTGCAAGCCAATACTAAGCAATCGCCCCCTCCATGAGCTGGGAGGTTGAGAGTGGTTGTCTCATCAGTATTTTGCAGAAAACTTTGAAATAAATATATAATCAGGGTTTCAAAACCATTCTCATAATAATCCCTATTCAAAAAAAATGTTTTATTGATTAATAGAACCCACAATTGGTTCACACCACAACAATAATTGTTGTGGTGTGAACCAATTGTGGGTTCTTTTAATCAATAAAAAAAAATTTTGAATAGGGATTATTATGAGAATGCTCATCAGTATTTTGCACCTGTGTTGCCGCCATCTTTATTACATGGGTTTGCTGCATCCTATGTTAGTTCTGAGACCTGGGCAGGTAAATACTGCTGCCTTCTTTGCTGGTGGGTAGGGGGGTTTACATAGGAGAAAAATCACTGACGTGTGAAGGAAGTATTAAGGTCGCCACACATATTGGGCAATGGTTGGTCATATGATTGGCCATCTGACAGCTGTCAGTTCCAGGACTATGGACACGAATGCTTGGCTCAGCAGAATGAAAAAAAATTAGTGAAAGCAAGGAATAAAAGAGGAAATAGTGTCTGCAAATGTTAACTTTGGGGGAACAACAGCACAGTTTACAACAATCACATATTAGAGTTGAGTAAAATGATTCGTAGAACCCTAATCCAGCGGCCATGTTTATAGTCCTTGTGGCCGCGTGACCAAAGTTCTGAAAACCTTCTTCTACCTATCTCTTGACTCCTCAATTCCCTGACCTCCAACTTCACAGCACTGGTCACTACTGAGCCAGTACATAAAGTGCAGCACAGATTCATCTCACATACGACTCCACAGCACTGGTCACTACTGAGCATGTACATAAAGTGCAGCACAGATTCATCTAAACTCAGACTCCACAGCGCTGGTCACTACTAAGCATGTACATAAAGTGCAGCACAGATTCATCTAAACTCAGACTCCACAGCGCTGGTCACTACTGAGCATGTACATAAAGTGCAGCACAGATTCATCTCACATACGACTACACAACACTGGTCACCACTAGCAGCACAGATTCATCTCACATACGACTCCACAGCACTGATCACTACTGAGCATGTACATAAAGTGCAGCACAGATTCATCTCAACTCCACAGGACTGGTCACTACTGAGCATGTACATAAAGTGCAGCACAGATTCATCTCACATACGACTCCACAGCACTGGTCACTACTGAGCATGTGCATAAAGTGCAGCACAGATTCATGTCAGCTAAAAGCTGAGATCCTTAGATCAGGAACAGAACAGACTTAGGACATTTCATAACTTTCCCAAATTCTTATGAAACTACAGCACATCCTGTACTGAACCCAATGTATTATGTATTTTAGGAGTTTGTCGGTCCATTTTATACCGACTTCACCAAAATGGACTTCGACTCCACATCCCTGCTAATCAGGGAAGCTGCATGGTAGGAGAAGGTTCACAGGACTTCGGTGGGCCACGCACTACCGACGTGGCCACTGGACTAGATTTCTGCAAATATTTTTGGTCAACTTTAGAACGTATGTTATGGAAATGCTGTACATGCTATTTTAGTTTTGGACAGAATGTGCAACTTTACTTTATATCGGAGTAGTTCACAATTAAACCATAACGATAGAAAGCAGATAGACCTCGGCTGTCTGTGGGTATGGTAAGCCAAACCTCCAACTCCGACTCTACTGCTCTAATCCTCGGGATCTGTGAGCAGCTTCTCTCCTATGTAAAACTGTATAATTTTGGCCTCATTCACACATCTGTTTTTCATGCCCTTTATAGTCTATGGGATTGACCATACGTGCAAGACAAATTATGAAACGAGTGTCTGCAAAAAAAAAAAAATGGAGACGTCCTTTTTTGATCCAAAGAGTCATGGACAAACTTGCAAATGCTCATCAATGGGTCATCAAAAAATAAATGGACAGTATGTAGATGTCATCTGACTGCTGTGCTTTTTTACTGTTTACTGGGTAGGGAAAGCTTGCAAAAAAAAATTATTTTTTTTGTATGCAAGAAAAACGGATGTGACACTGATGATAGAAAGTGAACACACTGACCAAAACTGGATACAGCCCAGTGATGAAAAACTCTCCTGTTTTTTTTACTTATGACATAAAAATCAGATGTCCTAAAGAGGCATTACTTTTGGCCTTTTGTAAAATTCTTGTTCCCTGAGCGGTGATCACGATTCCTTACACGCTTTCAGTGCTTACGTTCCCTTTCCTTATGATAATGGTTTTGGATCTGGTGCATTTTTTTCATCGTGAATATTCTTGGGTTCCAGTTTCTGGCATTTAGAAAGAAAAATCAAAACGGATCCAGAACAAGGAGATGGGAAGCCATCTGTATGGGAAAGTTTTCCTGTTTTTCCCATGTCTCCTGCTCTGGGTGAATAGAGATGACCAAAAAAAGATTTCCACGACCTCGTTTCAGTATCCTCTGCTGTACTCTGCGGTTGTTGGACCTGGGCAGTGCTAATCTATTTGTTCTTCTCTAATGGTGAAAAATAATGCTTTGCTACTTACCGGTAGCGGTGTTTTTTGGATACCATGACAGCACCTCTATAATCGTGGTGCTGTCATGGGAGACCGAATAAATGCTTAGCTACTTACTGGTAGAGGTGTTTTTCGGATACCATGACAGCACCCTTATCTTGGTGCTGTCATGGGAGACCGAATAAATTCTTAGCTACTTACCGGTAGCGGTGTTTTTCGGATACAATGACAGCACCACGATTATAAGGATGCTGTCGTGGAAGACCGAATAAAAGTGCAAGGCCGACATATCTCCTATATTTCACTGAGTGCCACCATATTTGCGTAGACCTCCTACTACAGCGCCAGGTTCTCCTACATTTTGCATTTTGGACCATAGGCGCTCATTTGCTGCCTCTAGTGGATAATCTCCGTAATGCAGAATAATGGAAACCGTTACTTGCAGATTTCACTTTTTCCAGGGTAAAATTGTCAGCAAAACTTTAACATGCACGTTACTTTGCAGATTTGCAGAGCCTGTGGAGGCCATAAATGGCTTTTTGTAGCCTCAGTCGCTTTCACTGTATTGCAGTGTAATAACTTACGTTACACCATGTGTTTCTCGTCTTTCCAGTTAACCTTTAACCCCTATTTGTAGACGATTCAGGAAAACACGCCAACACTCTGGTTTACTCATCAATCATATTTTATGCTTCCTCAGCAACCTTTGATATCTGAGGAGTAAAGATTCCCGGTTCTTCGGTAAGAGCTGGCTTGGAAGACGCCACCAGAGAAGGTTTGTAGGTTTATTTCTTTTAATTCCTAATTGTTAGTATACTTTTTTATGAATCTTTTTGTGAAATTGCGTTGCACTCCTTGCCTAGGAGCTCAGCCACTGTTGTTAGACTGCAGAGGTGGTCGGTAGTGATGAGCGCAAGTTCTCGTTACTGGACGTCTGCTGTCTCTTCGTTTAGGATCTGTAAGATTGACGGAGTAGTAGTTGTCATTCACGGCCACGCTCCATTTCATCCTGACTATTAGGAACGGGGCTCAGAACCCCCCATTGTGTTGATCTTTGGGGCCTCACCGATAATTTATCATTTATCCTGTAGAATAGAAAATCTTTTAATACGTTTGATCATTGCTTTACAACGTAGGCAAGATTTAGGGTGGTCCCGACAGTCTCTACTTATTGGCTGCTGCATTTATGTGACCTCTGCAGCCAGTGATTGTCCGCAGAGGTCATGTGTTTGGTAGAGAGATCAGTAATTATCAGTAGCGGTCATTTGAATGATGCATGAGACATCCAGGAAATGAGCAGAGACCGTCAGCAGCACCGTAGCAGTAAGTGATTGAAATTTCTGTTTTTGTTTTCTTTTTTGTTTTGTTTTTTTATTAACTAATTTCACGCTTTTGGTCATGTTTCATATATCAGAGACAATATTTGAAAGAGCTTGCCACGGTTTTATCACTTATGTCAACTGTAAGGCTATGTTCACATGTTGCTTTTTCTGCAGGCAAAACCTGCTTTCTTGGCAGTGAAGAAGCTGCTTACGAAAAGCGGGTTTTGCATCTTTTTTTTTATTTTTGGTGTTTTTTTGTTTTGTTTTGTTTTTTACTGCATTTTTTTTGGTGCATATTATATGTCATTTGTCTGTTAGTTTTATTCACCAAAAATGCAGTAAAACACCTGGTTGGGTTTTTGCACATACTCAGTTTTCTATGGTGAAAATAACGCTGTAAAAACGCTGAACGTGGCATGCTGCAGTATTCCAACACCCAGCAGTTTTCCAATTCAGACAAGAAAAAGAAGCAATTGTGATTTCTGAAATCTCATACCTTTTGCTGGTAGTGTAAAAAGCCGCTTGTAATTTGCATTAAAAAAAAGCAGCAAAAACACAAAGTGTGAACATACCCTTAAAAAAAACATTCAAAGAGGGTTCTGTCTTGTTAATTCGGTAAAGTTGCAAAGTAAAAGCAAGAACCATTGCTGCTTACCTCTTATAAAAGGATTATTACTTCTATGGTTTAATGCTCAGTGTCTAGGTTACCGGCCACCTCTGCAGCATAGCAGCAGTGGGCAGTTTTCCATTTCTGAATAATCACTTGCTACCTGGCCCAGGTTGATGAAGAAAGGAAGGGTGGAAAGGATACTCCGACTGGCGCCCATCGTCTGTAGTCAGCACCTCAATCCTGCTGGTCTGGTGGTATAATCATTCAGCGTGGGGATCGCGTGGTCGGCTGCATTAATCCTATTTCCCAGATCGAGGGTAGCACTGTGGCATTGCAGTGAGGATAATGCGATATTGCTGAGTCAGCTGTCCAAGTTAATCTTTAATATAAAGTCTTCAGAGCAGAAGAAAGCGGCTGAGACTGTGCAGAGGTCGTCTGCGTCCCTTCTGCTGTGTAATTCTGCCGGTAATGTGATTACGCGGGGGGCCCGGTCTGTCGGTAATGTGATTACGCGGGGGGCCCAGTCTGCCGGTCGCTTTTGATGTGCACTTTAAGATCATTAGGGGGGCATGGCTGAGGCAGCACCAGGCTGACGTATTAGCCGTGCCCGGTGGGCTTAGTGTAGCCAGCCTGTGCCTGCTCCATGGCCGCTGAGCTTTGCCTTCCGTCTTGGACAGATTAGACGACTACTGGCCTGGAGCCAAATTCTTTGGGTGTAAGTTCAGTCCACGCAGTTTGGTGTCTTCATGGGAACACGGTGACATGCGGGTCAGCTCTGCTGACATGTTAATAGCTTGTTGCTGGAGTGGTGACACAATTGGCAATGACATTTCAGATTTTTTTTTTTTTCCTGTCCTTCTTTCTGCTTATTTAGTCCTGTATTTAGCAGTTTACCCCCTTTCTCAGTAACTCTGTGATTTTCCGTTGGTCGCTCTCCTGCCCTTTACTTCTGTCTGGCACTGTTGCTTACCATGTTCTCATGACTTTACGTCCCGGGACAGCATGTGGTGTCGTAGGCTGGCATGGCTCTATCCACAGGCCAGGGGGCTTCTAACCAAGGGGGTTAAACGACAGCATCGATGGACTCCCAGATTGCAGAGATCTATTCCTTCGGCGGTACGATGGCTCAGCACAGCCTCGGAGGCTCAGGAATGCTCGTGGCTCCTGCAGGCGGATCATTTCGGTAAGTTTACACTTTTGGGAAATATGTTACTATCAGTCACTATTGACTCATCCAATTTCGGAGGTTTTTTACTCCTTTACCATCCCCCTGTCTTTTCCTTTGCCGGCCCCCCCATCCCTTCCTTTGCCATCTGTTCCTTGTATATGTGATGTATGGGTGGGATCTTACCCCACCACCTGCCCCAGATCTCTTTCTATTGATCACTAGATTCCTCATCACCCCCATCATATCACCATCTGAGAACCGTCATTCCCCTCCAGGGGTCACTCAACCCCCTTTCCCATTAAGGTCCTACCACAATGTCTATCCCCGTTAACCTGTGTGTTGATTTCCGGTCCATGACTGACGGTGCACCAGGCTCTTCCCGGCCTCATCTCGTTGTGGTCCTGGCTGCTCCCCACCATTGCCTTAGCTGTAAATTTATCCCGGGCTGCAGAATAAGAGATGCTGCTTACCATTTACTTGCACAAAAAATGAGTCTTATAGTCTGAAAAATGTTGCATTGTTTCCATTATTCTTGCTTCTTAACAGAACTGCTGTACTCCGGCACTTGCATGCGCTTTGACTACGTGTGGCTCCGGGATCACTGCCGCTCAGCCTCTTGCTATAACACCAAAACCAACCAACGCAGCCTGGACACGGCCAGCATCGAGCTAGACATCAAGCCAGCACAAGTGCGAGTAGATGAGACCACTCTGTACCTAACATGTAAGTCTTCAGCATAAGAGTTAGTTACAGGGAACATTTCTCCCATCTTTAGCCACAATCTGACTGTCCTTAAAGGGGTTATCCGGGCTGAAATAAAAGCCTCTTTATTACTCATGAATCGTCACGAGTCCCCTCCATTCCCCATGTAGTTGGGTGGTCACATGCCATGTAGACTCACCTGACTTCTCTAAATGGAAGAGAAGTAAAAGAACCTGGATAAGACTAGTCGGCACATGATCGCCCACGTGCATGAGGATTAAATATATGCACACAGCAAATTGTCACAGTTCGGCTGTCTGGTGTCACAGAGAGTGCCTGCAGATTTTTCATTTCAGCTCAGAAAATTCCTTTAAATAGAATATCTAGGATTGGGAAAAAAAAACCACAACAAAGGTCCTGCATTTTTTACATAAACAGCACCACTATTGTTGCTGGACTGTGTCTAGTATTAATAGCAGATCAGTGATGCCCGGCATTTCCAAGGATCAGGTGTTCTCAGTGTCTTTATGCAGCACGACCTATAGTACTACACTATTATTGTTCCTTCTCATCGCAGGGCCGGACGGACACATGACCCGGTACAGCCTGGAGTGGCTCTCGCAGCACAGCTATGAAGGACAGAAGCAGCAGCTCGTGCAGCCCAGGGTATTGTGGAATGAGAAGATCTATAGAGAAGCAAACGTCCCTGCCGTCAGCTACTCTGCTTTCCTGGAGACAAATGAGGGGCTGAGAGACTTTCTACAGAATTTCCTACTTTATGGTATTGCTTTTGTAGATGATGTTCCAGCTACTCGAGAAGACACGGAGAGAGTGGCGGAGAGGATAAGCCACATCCGGTAACTTCACGCTATGGAAGCGCTTTATGTGTTTTATTCAGCTACGTAAATAGTGAACGATAAAATAAGGATAAAGGGAAGTAAATGCTGAGCACAGGGATGGTAAACCACAGCCATCATATTGTTATATCTGAATTTTCCTGTTACCTACTAGGGGGGGCTTCAAAACTCCCAATGTTATTTTGGACTGAATTGGGTAGTCCGTGCTTAATATTTCATTATTTTAAAGAGGCTTTGAAAAATTTAGCCAAGAGTGAAGATTGGGTTAACTCTCCCAGCACTACATTGATACCCTCGACGAACTGGTTATTTCCCGCATTCATTGAATGCCATATATCATTTACGGGCTGTATGTGCCCCCCATTAATGCTGAGGACAGTGATTGGCTGCAGGGGTTCTGTGAATGATGTGCATTGTGATCATTGCAGGAGGTAAGCAAAGATCAGCAGAGCCATCTAGAGTGTGCGTGAGATTGAAGTGGTTGAATATAGGGTTTTTTCTTATTTCTACAATTCTCTTCCAAATCCTTTTAGAGGTTACAATTCCTTTTTTTTGCTAATATCTAGTCATGTAACCTTGTACAAATACATCTGTCCACCCCTTATAGCACCCAGCCTGTCTTGTAAATCATTGTCATACTTTAACTTCAACAGGGAAGAAAGGAGAGAAACTTCTATTACAGTTACTGATGATTACTGCACAGCTCTTGTCACACAGATATACTGTAGCAGATGACAGTTCAGACTTATGGCTGCATACCTATAAACTATTAGCTTATTTAGGTGACTATATAGAGGAGGATAATCAGTGTTACCAAAGCAGGCAGATATTTCTAGTGTCTTATATCAGAGCTGACTGCATGTGTTATTATGATGCCAGTATTTGTACATTATTATGATTATTTCTGTATTTATAATTTCTCTAGAGAGACCATTTATGGTAAAATGTGGGACCTCACTTCTGATTTCTCACGAGGAGACACTGCATATACCAAACTTGCCCTGGACCGTCATACTGACACTACTTATTTTCAGGAGCCTTGTGGGTAAGTTGATTTAGCTTGGAAATTATAGGAGCACTATTGTATCTAAAAGGGTCACCCGACCCTGATTTTTGTTTTCTATCTACCCCAGAATGCTCAAAATTAACACAGTGATGTATTCTGGGATTAGCCCTTTAAAGCACTTTGTTCTGCTGCTCCATGCATTGGACTGCAAAGTCAAGGATCCTTATGGTATTAAAGGGGTTGTTCCAACTTCTGTGCTTGGGATCAGTGTGGTTTACAGGTGCCAGCCTCCGCATTGATTAGCATGTTATCGTCACCTATCCCGTGGAACGATGATGACATGCTAATTTGAGACAACCCCTTTAAAGGGGTTTTCCCACAAGCAAAGTACTTTTTAATTAAGCGATCTTGAAATAAAAATAAGTTCCACAATTGGAGGTGTTCATAAAAAATGCTCCTGCGCTGAGATAATCCCATAAATGTGCCCCTGCTGTGTACTGTGAAATGGCCGTGTCTGACCGTACAGGAACATGGTGTGATCTTGGTTTGAACAGTCATTCTGTGCTGACAGTCCCTTAAAAAAAAAAAAAACTTTACAAGTTTGGTATTGCTGTAATTTTACTGACCTGGGTCATTTTTATTGCATATTAGACACTGCAAAAACTAAATAACAGCGGATTAACAGTTATTTATTATTTCTTTTCACCTTGTACCGCAATAGGAATTTGTGTCTCCCATTTTCCAACACATTATATAGTAAAATCTATGGTATTATTCAAAACTGCAATTCGTTTTAACAGAAAAAGAGGCCCTGTTTATGGAAAAATTTAAATGCAAAAAAAAAGAAGCCGTGAAAAATTGCCCAGTCATGAAAGGGTTAAAGGGTTATCCCAATCACCAAGATCCTAACTCAATATATAGTAGATGTAGTAATAATACTATTAGCAAATACCTCCAATTAGAAATGTAGTATAGTTCTTCTGATTCACGATGTCATTTACCCCATGTGCAAGGCATTGCAGTAGCTTAGGTATCCATAGTTACCACCACTAGCAACTCAATATATGAGTGGTCGTAACCATGGATACCTAAGCTACTGCAATGCCCTGCACATGGGGTAAGTGACATAGTGAATCAGAAGAACTATACTACATTTCTAATTGGAGGTATTTGTTAATATTATTACTACACCTACTACTTATTGGGGTAGGATCTTGGGCATGAGAATACCCCTTTAAGTTACTTGTGTTTTGGTTCTACTAACTGTAGACCACCTTAATCCCTTTCATGATCTAATCCTTAGATTTGCAGAAAATCCAGGATTCTGCGGTTCCTTAATCTCAGCCACATTTTTCATTACTAGAGCAGAATTCTCGGGGAGTTATGAAAACAATATTGCTGTTCTTTTACATCATCAAAGTACATTAGGGTTAATTTTTAACATTTTGATTTTTTTGGGGGGGGCAGGAGACTTGTTTTATCCCTATACATTACTATTAGTAATCCACGCGTTTCGGTGTTGCAGAATGCAGCTCTTCCATTGCCTGCGGCACGAAGGCACCGGGGGGCGCACTCTTTTGGTAGATGGCTTCTTTGGCGCCGAACAGGTGCGACAACATCACCCCGAAGAATTTGAAATCCTCAGTAACATTCCCCTGAGGCACGAGTATATTGAAAATGCCGGAAGGAGCCACAATCACATGGTGGGGATTGGACCAGTATTAAATGTTTACCCTTGGAATAAGGAGCTTTATATGATGAGGTAGGTGGCTCCTCACTGCGGCACATCTGCCCTATGTTACTCACCAGTTCATGGCTCCTCCATACTTGTTTGTATGGCTTTGAAGGCAGGGAAATGACGGGAACGTGTCCTGGTGGTTCTCCTGAAGAATTGGTGCAGCTGCGAAACGCGCTCAGAATAACCCGCATGATCTAATCCTTCATCACGTCTTCCGGATTTCTTGACTCTTGCATAGCATTGCAGACTATTACTCCTATCCTCCACCAGTTGTTCTTTTGTTCTTGTTCTGCTTTTTACTTTTATTTTTAACCAGTTCATGACAAGAGATAGAGAGATTATATTTTTTTCTTCATAAATAGGTACCAATAAAAGTAAAATGAATTGAGACATCATTAGGTTGTGTTTTTGAATATCCATATTGAATTAGGAGCCCCATATAATGCTCCATAAAGTTTATGATGGGCCCCATAAGATGCTCCATATTAAAATATGCCCCATATAATGCTGCACAAAGGTTAATAATGGCCCCATAAGATGCTCCATAGACACATTTGCCCCATACAGTGCCTCATAAAGGTTAAGGGCCCCATAAGATGCTGCATAGAGATATTTGCCCAATATAATGCTGCACAAATGTTGATTATGGCCCCATAAGATGCTCCATAGAGATATTTGCCCCATATGCTGTTGCTGCGATTAAAAAAAAAATTACATACTCCCCTTCCGTCACTCAGGGCCCCGGCACTTGCAATATTCATCTGTCCTCGTTCCATCGCTGCGCGCCGCTCCATCTTCAGCATCCTCTGCACTCACGTTCAGGCAGATGGTGCGCACTTCCCACGTCATCCCGCCCTCTGACCTGAGCGTCACAGTAGAGGACGCGGAAGACGGAGCCCGGCGGTGGAACGAGGACAGGTGAATATCGCGCAGTGCTGCTCACCCTCACCATTATGCTCTCCTGGTCTTCTCTGGGCACTAACAGCTTCCTCTTTTATTGAGCGGTCACCGGTACCTCTCATTATAGTAATGAATATATATATATATATATATATATATATATATATATATATATATATATATATATATATATATATATATATACAGAAAGAGATAGATATATGTGTGTGTGTATATATATAATAGAGAGAGAGAGAAAAAGATAACAATAAACAGCACCAAAAGAAAAAAAGGGGTGCAAAAAATCCTTCCAGGTGTGTACCAAACCTCATGCTATAGTCCAAAAAAACGAAGGCAGCACTCCAATAGAAAAAATAAATGTGATTTATTGGCCCATGTGCGACGTTTTGGTCCAAGATGTGGACCTTTCTCAAGCTATGTGTATATATACATATATATAATTTTTTTTTTTTCTTTTTTCAGGTACAACAACTATGATCGAGCCGTCATTAACACAGTACCCTACGATCTAGTGCGACGATGGTATTCTGCTCATCGCACCCTCACCACAGAGCTGAGGAAGCCTGAGAATGAGCTGTGGGTAAAATTAAAACCAGGCAAGGTGAGCGGAGGGGAAACGGAAATATCTAAACTTCGAGGATTAATCCATCTCAACATGTAATGGGGGCATCATCAACTGGGAATGAAATTTTATGCATTCTGTGACTACATGAATTCCTTATCTACATGTATGTATAGGTTAGATCTTCTGTAGACTCTTCGGGCTGGTGGCTTTTCCTACAATTTTCCTTAGGGATGCTTTCCCATGCTGACATGATAACATTGCATAGCTGCTGAAAATTGCTTGTGGTCATGCTACTATAAACCCTTAAAGGGTCTTTATAATTTGAAGTAACTTTCCAGAATAAGCTCCCCTGTGTGTGTGTGTTCATGAAGAATAACACTATTTCTGGGCATTTTATAACTTGAATCCTACATTTTCACCAGTTTTTCTCTCTGCAAGCTCTTTCTCTTAATTTGCAATTCACTCTGGGCTGGTGGGAGGAGACGAGCTGCTAAGATCTTCCTTACACACAGCACACACGGATAAATTCCTGCTCTTCTTTCCTTTTTTTAATTCAGATACAGTTTTATTTATTCAAATTCAAGGTACAAAGCAATAAAACCCAATTCGCAATGAGAACAACATTAACAATGGTCATTAGTTTCAGAAATTTCTTCCCTCTCTCCCCCCCCCCATTACATACAAGAGCAGCGAATAATGCATGGTGTAACCTACATTCGGGGTCATCTTCTCTCCACCCAAGGTGTCCACAGTGTCTCAAATGTTCTTATGCCTTTTCTCTTAACATAAATGTTTCTTTCCATATTCACAATAGAGTCAGACTGTCTGAAAAATTCAATGTTGGCGGATCTACATTTATCCAGTATCTGGCGATTAGTTTCAACGCAATATGTAGTAATCTAGCTATTGCCACCTTATATTTATTATGTACCTGGACCTCCTCCACATATCCCAGTATACACACCACAGGATCCCTCTAAATCCTACAACCATACGCTCCTCCTATGGCATTAAGCACCGCTGTCCAATATGGGTTCAGACATGGACACTGCCATAACAGATGGAGAATTCCAGCCCCCTCCACCCGGCACCGAGGACACTCAGAAGTCTGTCTCAGACCTGCTCTATACAGCCGTTCAGGAGTCCTATATACTCTATGGAGCACATATATCTGCGAGAGTCTGCCCGGGTCACTCGGCGATAATTTGGGTATATATTCCATAGTCACTTCCCATTTACCTTCCTCTATCCTTCCCAATTCCTCCTCCCATTTCCCCTGTTCTCTAATAGGATAATTCTATGCATTAGATCCTTATAAATGCCCGACACTACCCCTTTTGTTCCCCCCTCTGCGCAGACATAATCAATATGTCCTTGTGAATCTCCATATTTATCGTCTTGCTCTGTAACATAAGCATGCCGAAACTGCCCATATTGAAATCTGCAGACCTCCGGTAGCCCATAATCCTCCTGCAACTTTCCAATGTGCACCTGTCCCTTCGTATCCTGCACCTGAACCATGTACTGTATTCCCAGTCTCATCCAATTTTTAAATTCTCCATTTTAACAAATTGCGATAGAGTCTCGTTTTGCTATATTGGGGAAAAATTTGTCAATTGCTCCAAACCCCTAATCTTTATTTTCTCTTCGCCACGACAGCACCCACTGAGAGAGGGGATCCGCCCCTAGGAACAGGAAACCCTACGGAGAGATAAAAGGGGCGGTCCCCCTCGCTCCCACAGTTTGGTTTCCTGTTCCTACAGGAATCCACGGAGAAGAGGATGCCCAGCCTGGATGCCGCTTGCGCGGTTTACCTGAGAGGACGGCAAGGGCTCCAGAGCTGGATGCAGCGTCGGGGGTTCCTTTTCAGCTTCCCCCCTCTGCTGGCAGGCGCCGTGAGGCCAGAGCTGTGGGAGTTTCTGGCTCATGGGAATCCACCCGGGGATCGTCTGCGGGACCAAGCGCGAGAGGACCGCTTGTGGAGCGTTCTGGCAGCGTGGAGGTCCATTGTTTCCCCGGGAGGATTGCGGTATCCTCCGGGGTGAGGGAGGAGACAGACGGCACCTGCGCTGATTCCGGTGGCAGCGCAGGCGCTTAATGCAGGGCCGCGACCCGGAAGTGGTTAGCACTTCCGGGTTCAACCGGAAGAAGATGGCGGCCCCCATATGAAAAGGACGCCGGCGCATCGCCCCGGCGTCCACAATGGATTCATCGCAGATCCCTGCGATGCTTTCTGTAGAAGACACCGCCGCATCTACCCCACGTACTCGTGGCAGCAGCAGTCGCTCTAAGCAGAGCGGATCCTCAAGGAAAAAGTCGGACCAGGCTGGTCCTTTGTCTCGGTCTCCCCCTCGTCAATCGGTACTGTCAAGGCTTCACTGGGGTAAGTGTGCATCTACCCACATAGGCTGACTAGTGTTCCCTTTTCCTTCTACACACCCTAGGGAAAGAAAACTGAAAAAACGAAACACAAACAGTGTGCATTATGTCTCCAGCCCCTCCCGGATAGTTACCAAAAGAGGCTTTGTAAGTTATGTATTGATTCCACCTTGCGGGAGGAAGCCTCAGTTAAATCAGAGGACATCAGGCTTCTAATCAGACAGGAGTTACAAGCCTTACATAGTATAGATAAAGAACCGCGTGCCAAGGGTAAAAGAGGATACGAATCCCCTATATCTGATCCATCCTCTGACGTGGAGAAAGCAGACTCTGATATTTCCCACGAATATGTATCCTCTGAGGAAGACCAGGATACATGCTTTCCCACCGACAGTATTGACAACCTTGTCAGGTCTGTGTGTAATACGATGGGCATCGAGGATTCTAAAGTCCCCAGAACACAGCAGGATATTATGTTTGCCGGCTTATCGGAAAAGAAAAGGTCTTCTTTTCCGGTGATAGCAGCAATAAAAACTTTAGTTAAAAAAGAGTGGGAAAGCCAGGGCCAAAGAGGATTGCCTCCGTCCTCAAAAAGACGGTACCCCTTCAATGATGAAGAGTTTTCGACATGGACAAAAGCACCCAAAGTGGACGCTGCGGTAGCATCCACATCAAAAAAATCCTTGCTACCTGTGGAGGATTCTGGCTCATTACAAGACCCGTTAGACCGTAAAGCCGACTCACTATTAAAAAGAGCCTGGGAGTCGTGTACGGGAGCCTTCAGGCCATCTATCTCCGCTACTTGCACCGCCAGATCTATGTTGGTCTGGCTGAGTGACTTGGAGGAAGGACTTAAAAATGGTCTTTCTAGAGACAAACTGTTGTCCTCTATACCCTTAATTAGAGGAGCTACAGCTTTCCTGGCGGATTCATCTGCCGACTCTATACGCCTGGCGGCCAAATCAGCAGGTCTCACAAATGCGGCACGTAGAGCCCTATGGCTCAAGGGCTGGAAAGGCGATCCCCAGACGAAGTCCAAATTGTGTGGCCTCCCATGTCAGGGTGAGTACCTGTTTGGTACCAAACTGGACGAAATATTAACTAAGGCGGGAGAAAGAAAGAAAGGCTTCCCTAATAATAATTACCTTCCATTCTATAGGAAAGCATTCCGGAAGCCCATATTTAATAAAAGAAAAGATTTTAAAAACCAAGATCGCTGGACCCCTAGAGACACCAAACAGAGGGGTGCATTCTTTGGGAAGCTCCCTTTTAAAACTGAAGACAAGCCCCGTTAAGGCAGATCTACCTGTGGGAGGTAGATTATCCTCCTTCTCAAACCAATGGAGAAGAATAACATCGAACGTTTGGGCAAATAGCCTCGTCACCTCTGGCTTAAAGTTAAAGTTTGCCCGAGTCCCTTCGGACTCATTTCTATTGACTTCTTTAAAATCACAGTCTCAACAGGAAGCATTACAGCAAGAAGTAATGAATCTTCTATCCAAAGGAGTTTTGGTGGAGGTTCCATTTCTTCAGCAGGGGAAAGGGTTCTATTCCCCGCTATTTCTAATTACAAAACCTGATGGATCATTCAGAACCATCATAAATCTTAAAAAGCTGAACACCTTCTTAGAAAATCAAACCTTTAAAATGGAATCTATTCGATCCACCGTAAAACTCCTGTTTCCCCATTGCTTTATGGCGGTTCTGGACTTGAAAGATGCGTATTACCATCTGCCAATCTTTAGAGAACATCAACAGTTTCTCCGCGTAGCGGTTGTGTTGAATGGTTGTGTCCGGCACTTTCAGTATACGGCAATGCCCTTTGGGCTATCAATTGCTCCAAGGGTGTTCACTAAACTAATGTCAGAGGTTATGTCTTATCTAAGATTAAAAGACACACTCATAATCCCGTACTTAGACGACCTGCTAGTAGTGGGAAGATCCCCCTCACAATGTCAGCAAAGATTATGTCGTATGATTTCATCCTTGCAGGACTTAGGATGGTTAATAAATTGGGAAAAATCTAGGCTAATCCCGACTACTCGCCAGGTATTTTTGGGAATTATATTAGATTCTGTAAGTCAAAAATGTTTTCTCCCGGAAACTAAACAGATAACAGTTAGGAATAAAGTTCAGTCTATACTAGATAAATCTATAATTTCCCTCCGTGAAGGCATGTCCTTGCTTGGCTCCTTCACGTCATGTATCTCAGCGGTTCCATGGGCCCAGTTCCACTCGAGGTGCTTACAGTATACAATTTTACATGAGGAGATAAAATTACAAGGGCGGTTAGACGGTAAAATTTCCCTTTCTAATGACGTAATCCAATCCCTAACCTGGTGGCTACAACCAGATCATCTAGTTAGCGGGGTTCCCTGGGAGGTTAAACCCTCAAACATAATATTTACGGATGCCAGCCCTCATGGCTGGGGGGCACACTTGGGGGACCAGGTTGTCCAAGGGTTGTGGTCGGTTACGGAATTAGGCGACTCATCTAATAAAAAAGAACTAAAAGCCATCTATCATGCCCTATGTGAATTCCTCCCACAGTTGCAGGGAACACATACCAGGGTACTCTCAGACAACATGACATCAGTGGCTTACGTCAACCATCAAGGCGGAACGAGATCAGGCACTCTCATGTCTATAACCGAAAACATCTTGACTATAGCCGAAAATCGTCTTCTGTCCTTATCAGCACTTCATGTCCGAGGGATAGACAACGCAAAAGCAGACTTTCTCAGTCGTCATACCCTCCATCAGGGGGAGTGGGTGTTAAATCGTCGGATATTCAAGATGATAACTATAAAATGGGGTATGCCCGACATAGATCTCTTCGCTACAAGAGACAACAGGCAAGTAAAAACATTCGCCTCAATGTTCCGATCCGACAACCCCGATATTCTCGACGCCCTCCAGATCCCGTGGACATTTCAGAAAGCATATGCCTTTCCCCCAATGGTTCTTCTTCCAACGGTAATCAGGAAGATAAGAGAGGACAGAGCGAATATAATCTTAATTGCCCCATTTTGGCCAAAGAGACCATGGTTTTCCCTGCTCAGAGCCATGTCCGTCTCGGATCCATGGATTCTCCCAGAGAATCAAGATCTGCTTTTCCAGGGGCCCTTCAACCACCCTCATGTGAAGGGTCTACGGTTGACAGCCTGAGATTTGAGAGGCAGCTATTAAAGCTAAGGGGCTTCTCTGAGAAAGTAATTGATACCCTATTGCTGAGTAGGAAAAGATCCACTACATCAATATATGTGAAAGTATGGAAGAAATTTCTAAGCCTCTATCCCTCAGCCCTGTCAAAGGAAATTCCAGTCTCTATTATTCTTGAATTTCTTCAAAGAGGACGTGATTTAGGCCTTTCAGTTAATACCTTAAGAGTGCAAATTTCTGCGTTAGGGGCTTTGTATAGTCACAACGTTGCAGGAGATAGGTGGATATCCAGATTCATTTCAGCCTGCCAGAGGGCAGAACCAGTCCATATTCCCCATTCACCGCCTTGGGATGTTAATCTGGTCCTTGAAGCCTTAACAGATCACCCATTTGAGCCTCTACATTCTGCTCACATTAAACATGTCTCCCTCAAGACGGCTCTTCTTGTCGCCTTAGTGTCGGCAAGAAGTGCCTGTATGTCACTTACCCTATCAGTAGATCCTCCGTTTATGTCAATATTGCCAGATAGGATTGTCCTAAAAACAGATCCTTCCTACTTGCCTAAAATGTGTACTAAATTCCATAGATCTCAAGAAATTCTTCTTCCTACCTTCTATGATAACCCTACAAATCAGGAAGAAGAAAAGTACCATACTTTAGATGTGAGAAGGGCTGTAATAACCTATCTAGATAGGACTAGTCCCTGGAGGAAGAGCAGGGCTCTCTTTGTTTCCTTCCAGGGTCAAAGGAAAGGAGCTGGTGTTACGAAAGGCACATTATCCCGATGGATTCGGGAGGCGATATACCTGGCCTATTCGTCTAAAGGGGAAGATCCACCTGAGACTGTAAAGGCACATTCCACCCGGGCGATAGCATCATCCTGGGCAGAGCGAGGGGAGGTTCCAATAGAACTTATATGTAAGGCCGCAACCTGGTCGTCTCCTACTACCTTCTATAGTCACTATAGACTAGATTTATCTGCCTCCACTGACTTGTGTTTCGGTAGATCAGTTCTTAACACAATAATCCCCCCCAAATAACTATCTCTGAAAGTCTCTCAGTGGGTGCTGTCGTGGCGAAGAGAAAACACCGGATTACGTACCGGTAATGCTCTTTTATAGAGCCACGACAGCACCCCTTCACTTCCCTCCCTTATATATATTAGTTTGCATATGAGCACTATTAAGGGTGATTTGGTTCGTGTAAATATACGTACCGTATTTTCCGGCGTATAAGACGACTTTTTAACCCCCGAAAATCTTCTTAAAAGTCGGGGGTCGTCTTATACGCCGGGAATCGTCTTGTACGCCGGTGTATATGGTGGGTGGGGAGGGGGAGTGATCCTGATGACGAGGGGGCGTCACACAGGAAAGTGAGTAATCCCCATTACCTTATCCTAGCGGTGCAACGTGGGGGTGTCAGTGCTGGGAGCGGCTGTGTTCTGGTGCGGCGGCTCCTCTTCTGTGTGGGGCCTCTGTGCTGTGGGGTGGCGGCGGCAGCGGCGTATCTTTATCCAGTTGGGGCTCCTCCGGCATCTCCTTAGCCCTGGAGGCCCCGCCGCAACTCCATCGGTGCAATGTGGTGGCCTCCGGGAAAATGGCCGCTGCTCAGATTCAGATCTCGTGTCCCGAGATTTCGGGACGAGATCTGAATCTGAGCAGCGGCCATTTTCCCGGAGGCCACCGCATCGCACCTATTGAGCTGCCTCCGGGAAAATGGCCGCTGCATTGCACCGATGGAGTTGCGGCGGTGCCTCCAGGGCTAAGGAGATGCCGGAGGAGCCCCAACTGGATAAAGATATGCCGCCGCCACCGCCACCCCACAGCACAGAGGCCCCACACAGAAGAGGAGCCGCCGCACCAGAGCACAGCAGCCGCCGCACCAGAGCACAGCAGCCGCCGCCGCCACTCCCAGCACTGAGACCCCCACGCTGCACCGCTACGATAAGGTAATGGGGGATACTCACTTTCCTGTGAGACGCCCCCTCGTCATCAGGATCACTCCCTCCCCCCCCAAAAGGCACATATTCACCGGCCCTATAAGACGACATAGGGTGTATAAGAAGACCCCCGACTTTTAAGAAGATTTTATATTTTAACTGGTAAAGTTGGGGGGTCGTCTTATACGCCCAGTCGTCTTATACGCCGGAAAATACGGTAATTTAGTTGAGATAGAATGTTAATATAGAATGACATACTAAAACTGGTGGGCGGTTCCTCGCAATCTCTGTAACCCAAACTGTGGGAGCGAGGGGGACCGCCCCTTTTATCTCTCCGTAGGGTTTCCTGTTCCTAGGGGCGGATCCCCTCTCTCAGTGGGTGCTGTCGTGGCTCTATAAAAGAGCATTACCGGTACGTAATCCGGTGTTTATCAGCGATAAAGTAGGATACATCAAACCCATCTTCCTAAAACTTCCTGCCTCCAACCCCTGAACCAAGGGATCCCTCCCCATCACCTGCACCAAGACCCTTTGTATTGAACATGTCACAGACACATCCCTCCACCCTCATCTGTTGCCCCTGAGCAGCTAAGGCTATGTGCACACGTTGCGGATTTGGCTGCGGATCTGCAGCGGATTGGTCGCTGTGGATTTGCAGCAGATTTCCATGCGGTGTACAGCACCATGTAAACCTATGGAAAACCAAATCCGCAGTGCACATGCTGTGGAAAATACAGTGCGGAAACGCTGAGGTTTTTTTGTCAATTCTTTGTACGGATTCTGCAGCGTTTTACACCTGCTCCTCAATAGGAATCCGCAGGTGTAAAAACGCAGGTGAAATCCGCACAAAAAACTGCGTTTTACCTGCGGATTTTTCAAAAACTGAGCTGAAAAATCCGCAACATGGGCACATAGCTTAAGTAATAAATCCAAACGTTCAGAAGCGCCAGTCCCCCTCCATTCTTGGACCTCTGCAATATCTTACTGCGCTTCTTTCGTTAGTTAGCACACAGAGAGAAGCAGCAGAGGAGGAAATTAGACACAAATACTGAGCAGTATAGATGAGAATCCAGCTCTGGATGAGGTAAAAGACTTGTTGGAAAGCTCAGCACGATCTTTCTGTGTCTTTCTTTTCCTCACTCCTCCTTCCTTTCCCTCTTTGCAGTATATAACTTGACATCTCACTGAGCTGACAGTTCGTCTTGTCTTGAGGTGGATGGAGTTGAGTTGAGGCAGGGGTGAGGTGAAGAAGTGGCTCATAAGTGGAGAATGGAGCCAAAATTCTCCGATAAGATATATTACAAAGTTTCGTATATTTGCCTGTCGTATTGATCTTTGTTACTTTGTTCTATAAACATTTCCATAACTGTCTATGGACATGAAAGGCATAGCTGCAATACCACGCACAACTTGTGAACAAGTGTGGTGCTGTTTTCTGAAGAATGCCTCCAGTACTGTACTTTATTTAGTAAATCCTACATGTTTTTTTTTTCTTACCTACAGTATTTATATTTCAAAAACTACGAGAGGAAGGATAAATAAGGGAATGACGAAAAAACCATGACGAGTTCCAAAACCACAGAGAGTTGGATATTTTCTGCTCCAAAATCTGTGTGAACACTTCCCTTATTCTTCTGGGAGATAAGCAGTTGTTAGAGAAATGTGCCTTCTGGGAATAGATGATAAATGTGATTTGTAGGATATCCCCTTAAATTATGCCACTTAATGATCAGGCCAAAAAGGCATTTGATAACCAAGCAAAAATTTTTTTTTTTTTTTTTGTAAATTGAATTTGCACACCATGCATGCACACGTCTAATGGTGTGCAAGCAAATGCATTTCCCTATTGTGTTTTTTTATTTTATTATTTTTTGTGTTTATTTTTTATCTATAATATTAAAAGGAGTTTTATTCAGTCGCCATGACAGCACAACGAGAGAGGGGATCCGCCCTTCAGGGACAGGAAACCTACAGACATAAAAGGGCGGTACCTCTCCCTCGCATCAGTTGGTTTCCTGTCCCTGACAGCGGAACCTCTTCAGGCAGGCCTTATGAAGAAGGTCGAAGATTAGAAGGAATCCCACTCCTGACAGGCCGATACAGGTGGCAGGGGTCCCCCACCTCGGCTTAGCCAGGAGACTGGAAGCACCACACGGCAGGGGAACTGTTTGTGTCGGTGGCGGCAGGAAGAAGCAGCCTACATGTCGGGGCTGGCTTTTATGGTGGTCTACAGAGCCGGGTACCTGGTGATTATGGGGGCTCCTCCTGGGTAACTGCGCCTGCCGGGACCCTGCCGTCTGTCCGCGTCTCCGGGAGGCATGTGCATCGGTCGGGGGCGCCGCTCGCATCCTCGGTCGCGTCTCGCTGTGCTGGCTGCAGCCGCGGCCGGAAGTGACGCGGCTGGGCGGCGCGGTGTGATGACGCGACGGGGCATGCGCAGTTGCGTCCTTCCGGCCAATGGCGACGCTCCGGCGTTTTGGCCGGTTAGATCCCGGGGGAAGCGGCGATTGCGGCGGTCGCGGGCGGGGCCCAGGGGTAGAGCGGACCCTGTTGGTGGTGCCGATCTCGCCACTTCCTCTCCCTGCTGACCCCCATCCGGGGGTGGTACCTTTTCGGGGGCATTATTTAAGCGCTGCATGTAGGCCACAAGGTGTTCCTGGCCATTTCCCTGCATAATGGAATCGCCAGACGGAACTTCACAACAGCAGCAGCAGTGCAATGTGGAATCGGAGGAGCCTGCGGTGATCTCCCAGCGCCGATCCAGTGGCAGCAGTCGCACTGGTACAACCAGAAAGACTCAAAAGTCGGATAAGTCCTCAGGCCGTAAAGAAAACCCGGCTAGAAAGGACCCCCCGTCTACGGGGAGGAAATGCTTAACTAAATCCAAGCATAGACAGTGTGCCGAGTGTACTGAACCACTCCCTGATGGCCATAAAAAAACACTGTGTAGATCCTGTATACAGCGCCTGGTTGAGGAGGAAGCCCCTAACCTCACTTCTACACTAAGACAATTGGTTAGGCAAGAAGTGAGAGGCTCCATGAAGTCGCATAAAAAGGAGGCCAAAAAGAAAAAAGAAGAGATCCCCAGTCTCGGTGTCAGATTCGGACTCGAATGGACGGAGTTCTGACTCTCTCCCATCATCGGTCTCATCAGAGGACATAGAGTCCAGTCGAGCCTGTCTATCGCTCGACAGAATAAATAACTTAGTAAAAGCAGTCAACAACACGATGGGGATTAAGGAACCTCAGTCAGAATGTTCCATTCAGGATATCATGTTCAGGGGTCTGGATCGGAAATCCCGGAGGTCCTTTCCTGTAGTGGAAAAGATCAAATCATTGATTTCAAGGGAATGGAAGAAGCCCGAAAGGAAAGGGTCACTTCCTCCAGCCTTCAAAAGGAGGTATCCCTTTGAGGAGGAAGCATCATCCTCATGGGACAAAGTTCCGAAGCTGGATGCGGCAGTAGCCAGAGCATGCAAGAAAACGTCTCTTCCGTTTGAGAACTTGGGGATTCTGAAGGACCCTTTAGATAGGAAAGCTGATGTGTTCCTTAAGGGTGCTTGGGAAACAGCAGGTTCCCTGAGACCAGCAGTCGCAGCCACTTGCACAGCTCGGTCGCTGATGGTGTGGCTCGGACACTTGGAAGATCAACTCAAGAACAAGGTCCCCAGGAACGAGATCTTAGCCTCTATGCCCATTATACAGGACGCTGCTGCTTTCCTTTCTGATGCGTCGGCGGATTCTGTTAAACTTGCCGCCAGATCTTCTGCCTTGTCCAACGCAGCCCGAAGAGCGCTGTGGATTAAGTGTTGGCCGGGAGATTTACAGGCCAGGTCGAAGCTCTGTAACATTCCCTGCGAAGGATCACATTTGTTTGGGCCAGTGCTGGACGATCTACTGGATAAGGCCAGAGATAATAAAAAACGGTTTCCTTTCCTAAAGAGACCCTTCTTTAGACGGGACTATAATAGAGGCTGGTCTAACCATAGAAGATCTAACCGAGAATCAAACAGAGAAAATACCAGATTTGACAACACCAGGAGAAGAGGTAGAGGATACATGTTTAATTCCTCCCGAGACTATAAAAAGCCCCAATGACTGGCGGACCAGGTGGGGGGTAGGCTTTTGGCCTTCTACCCTGCCTGGATACAAATCACTAATAGTCCTTGGATTCTGAGCATCATAGAAGCAGGTCTAAGATTCGAATTCCATCAAGTCCCTCGAGATAAATTCAAACTGACACCCATTCGTTCTTCTCCTGCAGAACAATTGGCTTTGGAATCAGAGGTTCAGGAGCTTCTACAGAAAAGGGTCCTAATCAAGGTGCCTGTAGAAGAAAGAGGTAAGGGGTTCTATTCCCCTTTGTTCCTGGTCAAAAAACCTGACGGATCCTTTCGCACCATTATTAACTTGAAAGGCCTCAACAATTTTCTGTTAATACCGTCCTTCAAGATGGAATCTGTGAAGACGGCAATAAAGCTTCTTTTTGAAAACTGCTTCATGGTTGTCTTGGACCTTAAAGACGCCTACTACCATGTCCCAATACATGCAGATCATCAAAAATTCCTTAGGGTGGCGGTTTCACTTGTTGGCACAGTAGAACACTTTCAATATCGGGCACTTCCTTTTGGTGTCGCAGTCGCACACCGTGTATTTACCAAAATCATGGTAGAGGTTATGGCGCACCTGCATGAACAGAACATAGTAATAATTCCTTATCTGGATGACTTCTTGATTGTGGGTCATTCAGAATCACATTGTAAAGTCCAACTATAAAGAGTGATTGCAGTTTTGCACAAATTAGGATGGATTATTAACCGTAAAAAATCCCGGTTGCAGCCCTTAAAAACACAGGAATTTCTAGGTCTAGTTATAGATTCTAGTCGGCAAGAATGTCGCCTTCCAGAGTCGAAGGTTGATAGTATATATCAGCTCGTCACGAGGGTGATGAATAATCCTTTAGTCTCTGTAAGAAGTGCCATGTCACTCTTAGGTTCTCTTACGTCCTGTACTCCGGCGGTTCTTTGGGCCCAATACCACACCAGAACACTGCAGTGGGATGTCCTACATAACTCACGCGGTCCAGGGGTTCATCTTGACAGCAAATTCTTGTTATCCATTGAGTCCATCCGTTCACTAAATTGGTGGTCTCGCGTGTCAAACTTATGTAGAGGAGTTCCCTGGACTAACCATGTAACTAAAATAATTACTACTGATGCTAGCCCCAAGGGATGGGGGGCACACTTAGACAATAACTGGGCCCAGGGGCTTTGGTCCCATTCAGAACAAGACTCGTCTTCCAACCTCAAAGAGATTTTGGCGGTAGAGCGTGCTTTAAACAGTTTTCTTATACCCTTACAAGGGTCATCACGTCAGGCTGTTCTCGGACAACCAGGTAACCGTAGCCTACATTAATCATCAAGGGGGTACGTGGTCCAGTTCATTAATGGAGGTCGCAGATCGTATTTTCCAGGTGGCCGAGAATCACCTACTTTCCCTCACGGCACTTCATATAAAAGGGAAGTTCAACACCATGGCCGACTATCTAAGCCGCAACAAACTCAGGCAGGGGGACTGGTCTTTAAGCCCGACCGTCTTCAATCAGATCGTGCGCTTATGGGGATGTCCGGAAATAGACCTCTTTGCCAGCCAAGAAAACAAAAAACTACCTCAGTTCTGCTCCCTAAATCCCAGAGACAACCCGTACGCAGTGGACGCTCTCCTGATACCATGGCACTTCGGTCTCGCATATGCGTTTCCCCCTCTAAACTTAATACCAATAGTTCTGAGGAAAATTCGGGAAGACAGGGCCCGGATAATCTTGATAGCCCCGTTTTGGCCCAGGAGATCATGGTTTCCTTGGCTGAGGAAGATGTCCGTCACTCAGCCATGGATTCTCCCAGAATTGACAGATCTCCTCTCTCAGGGCCCAATACTCCATCCACGAGTAGCCAACCTACACCTAGCAGCGTGGAATTTGAGAGGTCGCTGCTGAGGGGGAAGGGGTTCTCTAGACATCTGGTAAATACGCTCCTTAAAAGTAGGAAAACCTCTACAACTAACATCTATGTCAGGATCTGGAAGAAGTTCTTGTCAGTTTCGGGGGCACAAATTGACCAGGAACCTTGCATCAATCAAATTCTAGAATTTCTACAAAAAGGTTTAGAATTAGGCTTAGCCACTAGCACTCTTAGAGTCCAAGTTTCAGCTCTAGGGGCGCTATACAATTCTAATTTGGCCAGCAATTACTGGATTTCTAGGTTTTTTAAGGCGGTTACTAGATCCAGACCTATTATTAAGCAAAGGATAGTTCCATGAAATCTAAATTTGGTTCTTTCAGCTTTAACGGAAACCCCGTTTGCACCCATTGATAGTATTCCAATCAAGATCCTGTCAATTAAAACAGCCCTCTTAGTTGCTCTCACGTCCACAAGAAGGGTTAGTGATCTGCAAGCGTTATCTAGACAACCGCCATACATGCAGTTTAGAGAGGATAGAGTTATTATGAAACCTGATCCCCTTTATCTTCCTAAAGTTGCTACAAAATTTCATAGGGTACAGGAGGTGGTTCTACCGTCATTCTGCTCCAATCCCTCTAATGATAAAGAACGTAAATTTCATTCCCTAGATGTGAGAAGATGCCTCCTTAAATACATTTCAGTTACAGATACCTGGAAAATAGATAACTCCCTTTTTATATCTTATCAGGGGGTCAGAAAGGGTCTTAGAGTATCAAAAAACACGTTAGCCAGATGGATCAGGGAGGCGATTTCTCTTGCTTATACGGCAGGTGGCGTGGAGATCCCAGAGGGTATAAAAGCTCACTCCACTCGAGCTGTAGCAACATCCTGGGCGGAAAGATCTGAGGTGTCGATTGAAGACATATGTAAGGCGGCCACATGGTCTTCTCCATCTACTTTTCTGAGACACTATAGGCTAGATCTGGGTAGCTCCTCTGACCTCACGTTTGGGAGAAGGGTACTTGAGGCTGTTATCCCTCCCTAATCCTCTTACTTCTCTGAAAGTCTCTCGTTGTGCTGTCATGGCGACTGAATAAATACGTACGCTACTTACCTGGTAGCAGTGTTTTTTCAGGAGCCATGACAGCACCCTTATATTCCCAACCCTATTCCGTCTCGGATAGCACAAACACTTTTGTTTTTTCTCTTTTAATTGATATGTGCACTTACTTAATATATTGTATCAAAGTTTATGCTGTTTCTGTGTTACTAACCAAGGTGGTCCTCTCATGCTCTGGAACTAACTGATGCGAGGGAGAGGTACCGCCCTTTTATGTCTGTAGGTTTCCTGTCCCTGAAGGGCGGATCCCCTCTCTCGTTGTGCTGTCATGGCTCCTGAAAAAACACTGCTACCAGGTAAGTAGCGTACGTATTTTTTGTGATTGTATGGGAAAAAATCAACAACGTGTGGTGAAGTTTTGGTTTTTTTTGGTTTGTTTTTTTTAGTGGTGTGGATTTATTTATTTTTTTTATTTATTATTAGTTTATAATTGTATACATATACAAGAGTAAATATGCTCCACCACACATTAACAGCGCTGATGTGGGTCTGCTGGGGCCCAGCAGTAGGAATGAGCGGACCCGTAGAATTTCGGGTTCGAGTATGCAACCCAAACTTTATTCCAAAGTTCGGATTGGGTACCAAAAGAGTGCCCGGACTTGGACCAGAACGCAAGCCCCATTAAAAAGAAAGAGATCCTGATCTTATGAAGTGAAAAATTCTCTCTTCGCCGAACATTGCAACTGGCTTCCTGGAGAATTCCGTGTTCAGAATTTGGCAGCGGACACTAACCGGTAGAAACCCTAAACTTTTTTAAATTTTGGGTTCACTCCTCTCTACCCGCCATCCCTTCTGTTCCCGGCAGACACACCAGAGATCATTGGGCCGCCAGGTCCCATAGAAGCGTTGGCAAAGCGGATACTTCTATACTCTATACTGTTGCCAGATTTTGCCCTACCCGTAAAAAAAAAAATGGAGGCATCTGATTTTTTTTTTTTTTTTTTTTTTATCGAGGCTAAGTAAACTTATACAAATTATTCTGGCTGTAATTATCATTATCTTATACTTTGCTGTGAATGCAGCTGATGTCTCCATATCAGAATTATGGGCTGTATGACCTGGATAAATCATAACGATTTATTCTGGTTTTCCAATGTGTCCGTAAAAAAAATAAATAAATATTGCTTGGCCTAAGCTGTCCAGAAAAAAATAAATAATGTCAAGTTGGCAACCGAGCACTATGTAAAAATTGGTAAAAGAGAAGACAGAAGTGGTACTACACCGCGTCTGTCTTCTCCATGAAGTCCATCTCTGCTCCTGTTTCTGCAATCCCGCCTCCTCTGTCCAGCACTTAGATATTCTGCTCTCCGCCATGAATGCCTTAGAGGGGTACTAGTGAACGGCCGTTACTCCATAATTACCACACGCTGTGAGGGGCCATCAGACAGGGCACTGCTGCTTGTAGCATGATTTGTGAATTTCAAGTTTAGCAGTTTCTCTCTTACAGGATGCCACGAAGAGGCGATGCTGATTGTGGCTTGTGTGCTGAGCAGGATGTGGAGATTTCTGTAAATTTAGTTTTTCGGTTATTGCTATCATAATGGAATATCTTGTGATAAAAAATGATATAAGAAATACGGGGGGAGGACGTTCAGTTTACATCACTTACATGTGAGGTCTTGATGTTTGCGTGACAAGCTGATGTTTTCATCGATACTGTTTTTGGGTATGTACAATGTTCTGATCACTTTTTATGTATTTTTGAAGTGACCAATAATGGCTCTATGCATAATATATATATTTTTTTTTTCAAAATTTTTGTGTGTGGGCTTCTCAGGAGCAATGCGATGACAACAAAGGAGCATTTAGTAAGCCCTCAGCTGCCATGGCAAACAAATGACTCCACAGCCTAGATCAGTGCTAACTCCGATCACACTGTCGGCACCTGGTTCATCTTGTGTTGGGAAGGGGATAAGTTCATTTGTAAAAACGTGTTCATATATTCTGACTTAGGGTACCGTCTCACAGTGGCACTTTGGTCGCTACGACGGTACGATCCGTGACGTTCCAGCGATATCCATACGATATCGCTGTGTCTGACACGCAGCAGCGATCAGGGACCCTGCTGAGAATCGTACGTCGTAGCAGATCGTTTGGAACTTTCTTTCGTCGCTGGATCTCCCGCTGTCATCGCTGCATCGGTGTGTGTGACACCGATCCAACGATGCGTTCGCTTGTAACCAGCGGCCCTGCGCTTAGTAACCCGATGTTTACCCTGGTTACCCGGGGACTTCGGCATCGTTGGTCGCTGGAGAGCTGTCTGTGTGACAGCTCTCCAGCGACCACACAACGACTTACCAACGATCACGGCCAGGTCGTATCGCTGGTCGTGATCGTTGGTAAATCGTTTTGTGTAACGGTACCCTTAGAACTGTGCAGTTTTTAGTTCGTGTCACTGCTTTTGCATGTTTTTGGCATTTGTTTTTTTCTTTTCGCTTTCTATCAAGTGTGACTTTCCAAGAGACTGTGATACTGCAGATTTTCTGTGCAGATTTACATACAGAAAATCCAGAGCGGAATACCGGAACCACGCATATGCTTGAGATTTCAGCTAATCTTATCCCTGTGCTGAGGATCTTTGTTGCACTGAAATTGACTTGTGGTCATCGTGTCCAACCCCCCGCTCAATGCAGGATTCACTAAACCATCTCAGACAGATGTCTGTCCAGCCTCTGTTTGAAGACTTCCATTGAAGGAGAACTCGCCACCTCTCGTGGCCGCCTGGTGCACCCATTGATCACCCTCACTGTCAAAAAGTTTTTTCTAATATCTAATTTGTATCTTCTCCCTTTCAGTTTCATTCCATTGCTTCTCGTGTTTCCATGTGCAAATGAGAATGATCTCTCTACACTGTGACAGCCCTTCAGATATTTATAGACAGATATTAAGTCTCTTCTTAGCCTTGTTTTTGCAAGAAAACATTCCCAGATCCTTTAACCGTTCTTCGTAGGACATACTTTGTAGTCTGCTCACCATCCTGGTAGCTCTTCTCTGAACTTGCTGCAGTTTTTCAACGTGTTTTTTTTTTTTAAATGTGCTGCCCAGAACTGGACACAGTATTCCAGATGAGGCCTGACCAAGGAGGAGTACATGGGGATAATTACTTCACGTGATCTAGACTCTATGCTTCTCTTAATACATCCTAGAACTGTGTTTGCCTTTTTTTGCTGCTGCATCACACTGTTGACTCATGTGCTGTCTGTGATCTATTAGTATGCTCAAGTCTTTTTCACACGTGCTGTTGCTTAGTTCTATTCCTTCCATTCTGTAGATGTAATTTTCAGGTTTTTTTCTTGCCCAAATGTAGAATCTTGCATTTCTCCGTTAAATACCATTCTATTAGTCGCTGCCCATTGGTCAAGCTTATCTAGATCCTTCTGAATCCTTTCTCTGTCTTCTCCAGTGTTAGCTATCCCTCCTAGCTTTGCATCATCTGCAAATTTGATTAGTTTACCTTCAGTTCCCTTATCTAGATCATTTATAAAAATGTTGAACAACACGGGCCAGGACAGAGCCTTGTGGTACCCCACTTGAAACACTCTTCTAATGGGATGTGCAAACATTTATCACCATGTTTTAAGTATGATCACTGAGCCAGTTATGAATCCACCTAATGGTAGCCCTGTCAATCCTATACTTGGTCATTTTTTCAATAAGGATAGTATGAGTTACCGTATTTTTCGAACTATAAGATGCACTTTTACCCTCCAAAAATGTGGAGGAAAATGGGGGTTGCGTCTTATAGTCCGGATGTGCCTGCTCTGGATGGGGAGGTGGGGGAGATGCAGCGGCAGAACAGCGGGTCACCGGAGGCAGGAGCCGGCGGCTGCAGCTAACTCCTGTGCCCGCTGCTAAAGAGAAATGAATATTCACTGCATTCCACACCCATGGGAGTGGAAAGCAGTGAATATTCATTTCTCTTGAATAGCAGACACGTTGTTAGCCTCAGCCGCCGGCTTCCTGCAGCCATGTGCCCACTACTTAAGGGAATGAATATTCACTCCTCTCCACTTCTATAGACATGGAATGCAGTGAATATTCATTCCCTTTAGTAACGGGCACAAGTGAACGCCTGGCAGCTGCAGGAAGCCGGCGGCCGCGGCAGGACGGAGATGGGGGCTCTGTATACCAGGATAGGGTTGAGGAGGCCTTGAATACCAGGATAGGGTTGAGGAGCCTTTGCATACCAGGATAGGGTTGAGGAGGCTTTGCATACCAGGATAGGGTTGAGGAGGCTTTGTATACCAGGATAGGGTTGAGGAGGCTTACCATACCAGGATAGGGTTGAGGAGGCCTTGCATACCAGGATAGGGTTGAGGAGGCCTTGCATACCAGGATAGGGTTGAGGAGGCTTTGCATACCAGGATAGGGTTGAGGAGGCCTTGCATACCACTCATACTATCACTTGTTATTGACCCTGGACTGTGACCTGACTTACGGCTTCGTCTTTTCCCTTGGTTATCTACGTACTCTCCTGGTATTGACCCCGGAACGTCTGACTCTTCTGCCTCTTCGTGAGTAGTGACTAGTATCATACTTTTCTTTTTTGAAGATGTCTTAGTAGTGGACAACCCCTATTAAGCTGTTTTTTCAGAGCGAATGAGGAGTTCAGGCTGCAGGGGATGAGAAGAAGTGGCTCATAAATTGTGAAAGCAGTTTTCTCTGATAAGATATATTACAAAGTTTCTTGTATCCAGTTAATTTATGCAAAGTGTTTAAACAACCCTGACTATCATAATAGACTCTGTAATTGTAGGTGTTACTCTAATCCTAAACGAATTCTTCTCATTTCAGGTACTGTTTGTGGATAACTGGAGGGTACTACATGGACGAGAGTCCTTCACCGGTTACCGACAACTCTGCGGTTGCTATCTCACCCGGGATGATGTCCTGAACACGGCACGATTACTGGGCCTTAAATCCTGATCATAAAATGATTAAAATATATTTTTTGTCAAATCATTTCAACCTAAGGGTTAACCCTACTGAACTGGCCCCATTACATTAGTTGGTCTTCCTTTCGAAGACTTTCAAAGTCATAAAGTATTTCTCATTTTCACTCCGCAGTTCACGTTCCTGTTGTCTAAACACAGGCTTTTCTATTATACAGTTTTTAATTACAGTCAGATAAATCAGTGAATTATTTACCGTCATTCGTCAGTTCCCTGTATAAATTCTGGTATGCCCGTGTTAATGTACCGTCATCCCGACAATGTGGTCGCACAAGCGGATGCAGCACTGAATCCGATCAGTGTTGAGTAATTATATGGAGACTCAAGGGTATGTGCACACAACGTTTTTTTCAGGCAGGTTTGGAGGGGGTCCGCTCCGAAACCCACCTAAAAACGGGGAAAAAAAGGCTCAAAAGAATGAACGTATCTATTTCTATATAAAAGTGACTTGCTGTATATATGTTTAGATTTTTGAACGTCTTTAAGCCACTTAAGGTTACTAAAGATGCCAAGGGTGAATTAAAAAAAAAAGTCCATAAAATGCCTATTTAAAAAAAAAAAAAAACGCCCCAAAACTGCTCAAAAAATGCTAAAAAAAGTTGAAAAATCATTCTGGAAATAACTAAAAAAAAATGCTGCTTAAAAAACGCTTTAGGGTTACAGATATCAAGGGGAAAAAAAGCAATTCCTGAAACTTCTGCTTGAAAACCAACATTTTTTGGCCACTTGAAAAAGACGCCATGTGCACATACCCCGAGCAGGCCAAATTCTTTTTACGAGCAAAATGATGGGTTTAGTTGGCTGCTAAGAGGAGCTGCATATGGTAATGCATGAAACGTATGACATTCCTAGGGTCAGGATGATCGGCTGTCTGGGACATTCTGCTCGTCAATAATCACTAGCCTACGTTAGATAATTAAGTGCCTTGTTCTATTGTATAGCCTTATATCTCACTGCCTACTGTCCTGTTATTAGATGGCAGATTACTAATGTGAAATAATGGTTTAAACATACCGTAATTGTTTTTCTGTTTTTTTTTGTTTTTTTTTCACATTCTCGTAATTTCAGCTTTGAAAGTTCTATGAAGTTTTTAGTAACTTTGGAAACCACTTGCACCACTTCTCAGTTACATCTTGTACTTTACTACCTTTATATAGTAGTAAAGAAAACCGGCAGCAGGATATCTTCACTTTGCTGTCAGACATATATAAGAACTTGGACCCCGATTAATCATGTCTGGCATTTTGCACACCAGTCTTGATGAAGTGTGTTAGTGTTAGATGCACCAAATTCATTAAGAGGCATACCTTCACAGATGGTAGTAAAGACAGACGGCGAACGGCTGGTTTTTATACACTGGGGGCAAGGGGCCAGATATTATACACAGAGGGGCGAGAGGCCGGTTGTTATAGACCAGGGGCTAAGGCCCAAATGTCATACCCCAAAGGCTGGATTATTGTACCCCGGGGTGAGAGACCGGTAGTTAAAAACCAGATGCTAAGGCATGGATGTCATACTCTGAGGGTGAGGGGCTGGATATTATACACCGGGGGTGAGAGGCTCGTTGTTATACTCCGAGGGCTAAGGCCCGGATGTCCTACTCAGGAGCGAGGAGCGGGGTATTGTACGGGGAGGGCAAGAGGCCGGATCTTATACACCAGGGGTGAGAGGCTGGTTGTTATACATGGGGTACTAAGGCTCAGATGTCATACTCCAGGGTGAAGGGCCTGATATTTTACATGTGGGGTCGAGAGGCTGGTTGTTATAAACCAGGGGCTAAGGCCTGGACGTCATACTCTGAGGTTGAGGGGCTGGATATTATTCACCAGGGGTGAGAGGCTGGTTGTTATACACGGGGTACTAAGGCTCGGATGTCATACTCCAGGGTGAGGGGCCTGATATTTTACATGTGGGGTCGAGAGGCTGGGTGTTATAAACCAGGGGCTAAGGCCTGGACGTCATACTCTGAGGTTGAGGGGCTGGATATTATTCACCAGGGGTGAGAGGCTGGTTGTTATACACGGGGTACTAAGGCTCGGATGTCATACTCCAGGGTGAGGGGCCTGATGTTTTACATGTGGGGTCGAGAGGCTGGGTGTTATAAACCAGGGGCTAAGGCCTGGACGTCATACTTTGAGGTTGAGGGGCTGGATATTATTCACCAGGGGTGATAGGCTGGTTGTTATACTCCGGGAGCTAAGGCGAGGACATAATACTCCAGGGAGAGGAGCAGGACATTATACAGGGAAGGCGAAAGGCCGTATCTTATACACCGATGGTGAGAGGCTGGTCGTTATATACTTGTGGGGGGGGGGGGGGGGCTAAGGCTCAGATGTCATACTCTGGGGCCAAGAGGCCATTATAAACCTGGCGTGAGGGCCCGGATGGTTATACACGGGGTTGGGTAGTGAAGGGCTAGTTGTTATACATAGGGGCTAGGGCATGGATGTTATAAATCAAGGGCGAGGAGGCGCTTGTTATACACAGGGGCAATGGTACTGAAACCTAAATTCAGTGATTAAGGTGTTAGATCCGGATTTTTGATCCATATTGTATGTTTCCAGCCTATTGTATACAAATAAGTTTAAACAAATAAATGTATGATAAAGTAGACATTCTCACACACAATCCATGTTCTTTTTTATTTTTTGGCCAAGTCACTATTTATTTTTAATTCTGTCATTCAGATACTGACATTACAATATCATTTTGCATGTTACCTACATCAATAAATGGTGAAAATTGTTGAGTGATGAAAGTTTTTTTGTGTATTTCCCAGGTGGTAGGAAAAATCCTTTTTATCTGGTGTGTGCAAATGCATGTTTACTGTGAAAAAAAGGAAACCATGAAGGAGCCGGTGCTGACATCAAGGAAACACTCAGCAGCTGTAAGGGGGGGAACTCCAGCATTCACATGTAAGAGACACTGGAGACCACAGACCACTGTGCGAGTCATATATAGTCATATATAACACTTCTGACCTCTAAGAATGGCTTTCTAATTTAAAAAAAAAGTCTGTATGTTTCCATCTGAAATTCTGTGTTTTTACAGCATTTATGCTGTTGTTGTTACCAGACAGATTGGCCAAAGTAGTTTGGGGTTACATGTCCATAGCGGTGCCACCATGGTGGTCCATGTTGGACAACATGTCATCACATTTCAATAGTCGGAGACACCATGGGTACAGTACGAATACTGAATTTTAAATTGATTTTCTGGGCTGGAAAATGCATGAGGGTAATGGGGCTAATTCAGAAATCTATAAGCTTCTGTTTCTCTCCAGCAGAGGGCTCTCTGTCTCCTTCACATCGGGTTCCTACGGTAACCCAGCGCACTCCCGCAAATGCATTCTCCCTCACCTTTTAGGCTAGCTCAGGTAGCTGCAAGCTGCCAGAATATTTAGGTTGTTGGCGTCCGTGGCACCATTCTGTTACATCACAAGAGTGAGTCTCCTGATCTATTCAATTCTGGCACAAAGGATCTCTTAACCTACTCAACACCTCTACATCACTGAGCTCTGCTACATCACCACAAAGAGTCTCTTAACCTATTCAACTCTACATCACTGATCTCTGCTTCATCCCCACAAAGTCTCTTAACCTACTCAACTTTACATCACTGATCTCTGCTACATCACTACAAAGAGTCTGTTACGCTACTTAACTCCCCTACATCACTGAGCTCTGCTACATCACTACAAAGAGCCTCTTAACCTACTCAACTCCCCTACATCACTTAGCTCTGCTACATCACCGCAAAGAGTCTGTTAACCTACTCAACTCCCCTACATCACTTAGCTCTGCTACATCACCGCAAAGAGTCTGTTAACCTACTCAACTCCCCTACATCACTTAGCTCTGCTACATCACCGCAAAGAGTCTGTTAACCTACTCAACTCCCCTACATCACTGAGCCCTGCTACATCACCACAAAGAGTGTTAACCTACTCAACTCCTCTACATCACTGAGCTCTGCTACCTTACCACAAAGAGTCTCTTAACCTACTCAACTCTACATCACTGAGCTCTGCTACATCCCCACAAAGAGTCTCTTAACCTACTCAGCTCTACATCACTGAGCTCTACTACATCACCACAAAGATTCTGTTAACCCACTGTACTTTACATCACTGAGCTCTGCTACATCACTGCAAACAAAAGGAAGAAAAAAACCTGCCTAGATAAATGGCAAAGCTTCAAATCAGCATAAACATCAAAAAGAGAATTTGGAAGCTATTTAGCCATAAAATCACAGAACTTTATTAAAGACATACATACAAAAAATGAATTAAAAAGGAGGCAGAGAATATGCAAATAGAGAACCACCAAGAGGTAAGATGATACAATGGTGTTTACATGAAATAACAAATTAATGAACTAGTGTTCTATACAAAAAATGCGCAGGATTCAGGTATAATTAAGTCCATAAAACGTGCTTCCCTTCATAAAAGTAGTTAGGGGTACTGTACGCATATGTATATATAAACACCCAAGCTTATTAATGATATTATGTCCTACCAACATAAAGTGGCTATGTGCTTTTATATTGAGACTATAATAAATCTTTCAAAAAGACGTTTGTCCAAAAAAAAAAGCCGGCTTGATATGTGTATAAAAATATAGTGGCCTAATGCTGTAACAGCTTGCTGCTAGTTGCAACAGTACATATAAATAAACCTAATCTTATATAATATAGTGTGATAGCCTTCATAAAGAGGATATAATCCTTCACATATCATAAGTTTATTTCATGACAACACATATCAGGCTTAAAGTGCAAGATAATGGCCCAAAAATAAAAAAAGGCTTAAGCACACGGCTAGTTCACATATAAAAGACTTTGCCAAGTGACATGTATTGCTTAGACGAAGCAATACGCGAAACGCGCGTCGGGCTGCTGCTACCATCATAGAGGTAATACCCCAAGCTATTATATTTTTTCCCCCTCATACATGTCACTTGGCAAAGTCTTTTATATGTGAACTAGCCGTGTGCTTAAGCCTTTTTTTTATTTTTGGGCCATTATCTTGCACTTTAAGCCTGATATGTGTTGTCATGAAATAAACTTATGATATGTGAAGGATTATATCCTCTTTATGAAGGCTATCACACTATATTATATAAGATTAGGTTTATTTATATGTACTGTTGCAACTAGCAGCAAGCTGTTACAGCATTGGGCCACTATATTTTTATACACATATCAAGCCGGCTTTTTTTTTTTTGGACAAACGTCTTTTTGAAAGATTTATTATAGTCTCAATATAAAAGCACATAGCCACTTTATGTTGGTAGGACATAATATCATTAATAAGCTTGGGTGTTTATATATACATATGCGTACAGTACCCCTAACTACTTTTATGAAGGGAAGCACGTTTTATGGACTTAATTATACCTGAATCCTGCGCATTTTTTGTATAGAACACTAGTTCATTAATTTGTTATTTCATGTAAACACCATTGTATCATCTTACCTCTTGGTGGTTCTCTATTTGCATATTCTCTGCCTCCTTTTTAATTCATTTTTTGTATGTATGTCTTTAATAAAGTTCTGTGATTTTATGGCTAAATAGCTTCCAGATTCTCTTTTTGATGTTTATACATCACTGCAAAGAGTCTCTTAACCTACTCAACTCCCCTACATCACTGAGCTCTGCTACATCACCGCAAAGAGTCTCTTAACCTACTCAACTCCCCTACATCACTTAGCTCTGCTACATCACCGCAAAGAGTCTCTTAACCTACTCAACTCCCCTACATCACTGAGCTCTGCTACATCACCGCAAAGAGTCTCTTAACCTACTCAACTCCCCTACATCACTGAGCTCTGCTACATCACCGCAAAGAGTCTCTTAACCTACTCAACTCCCCTACATCACTGAGCTCTGCTACATCACCGCAAAGAGTTTCTTAACCTACTCAACTCCCCTACATCACTTAGCTCTGCTACATCACCGCAAAGAGTCTCTTAACCTACTCAACTCCCCTACATCACTTAGCTCTACTACATCACCGCAAAGAGTCTCTTAACCTACTCGACTCCCCTACATCACTGAGCTCTGCTACATCACCACAAAGAGTCTCTTAACCTACTCGACTCCCCTACATCACTGAGCTCTGCTACATCACCACAAAGAGACTCCTGTCTTATTCAACTCTGCCACATTGCTGAGAATTGCTAAATTGCCACAGTGAGTTTCAGGACTTAATCAATTCTGCATAATTACTGGGCTTTCCTACTTCGTCACAAATGGTCTCCTGCCCTACTTGACTCTGCTACATTGCCACTGTGAGTCTCCTGATCCATTCAAATCTGCCACATCCCTGAGCTCTTCTACTTTGCTCAACTCTAATATATCTAAATTGAGCCATGTGACATACCCAGTGCTGCTACATCGTTGGGCTTTACTCTACCACTTATACATTCCATATAGGACTCTGTGATATACTCTGTTCTGCTTCGTTACTACACTGTGCCTCTATCACAACTCTGCCTCCTCAGCCTCCGGGCTTCCTACAGGAGTACTAGTCAATTCATCCAGCTGTCATCCAGTCTCTACAGCCTCTATTGTTCCGCTGGGACTGCTCTGCTGCACCAACACCATCAGTCCATGCTGCCTAACATCTGCTCAATCCGACCAAGGGCTTCAAGGATTCACTTTTTCAGGGGAAACATAGAAGCCTAATTCAGAAGGCTTGTCTGCAAATGCCATCCTGACCACAGATCTATTCACCGACCCATATGCATCATAGAGTCCATCAGAGCAAAAATATCTGCCAATCAAGATCCATGAAGAGATGGGATAATAACCCCTATGGGCACTGGCAGGATCGAAGATAATCTGATAACTTGTCTGACCAGTCACGTGAACAATAGCAAAGCAACTATTGGAGAAGGGGTTTAGGGCTAAAATGCAATTGCTTTACACCCTGACTTTCTTAGATTACGTACAGTTACCTTTTCCTATGTTGTACCTTTCTAACACCTTTCTAACATCTGTATGTAGCAGACCTAGGGGTCTTGCTTAATGTTGGCAGCCCTTAGACTAGAATATAAAACTTTCACACACGGTAGTAATACTATATACAGGTGCTTCTCGCAAAATTAGAATATTATCAAAAAGTTAATTTATTTCAGTTTTTCATTACAAAAAGTGAATCTCATATATAGAGTCATTACAGAGTAATCTATTTCAATTGTTTATTTATGTTAATGATTATGGCTTACAGCTAATGAAAACCTAAAAGGTTTTATCTCAGTAAATTAGAATACTTTATAACACCAGATTGGAAATTATTTTAAAATCTGAAATGTTGACCTCTTGAAATGTATGTTTAGTAAATGCACTCAATCCTTAGTCGGGGCTCCTTTGGCATCAATTACTACATCAATGCGACGTGGCATGTGCGCGCAATAGCGGAGTGTGAAATCGCGATTCACCCGCCGCTATTAACCTGTTAAATGCCGCTGACAGCGGCATTTAACTACCGCTTCCGGCCGCGCGGCCGGAAATGAGCGCATCGCCGTCCCCGTCACATGATCGGGGGGTCAGCGATGTGTCAGGACAGTAACCATAGAGTTCCTTGAGACCTCTATGGTTACTGATGCCGGCCTGCTGTGAGCGCCATCCTGTGGTCGGCGCTCATAGCAAGCCTGCAATTCAGCTACATAGAAGCAATCTGATGATCGCCTCTATGTAGCAGAGCCGATCCAGTGGTGCCAGCTTCTAGCCTCCCATGGAGGCTATTGAAGCATGGCACAAGTTAAAAAAAAAGTTTTTAAGAATATGAAAAAAATAAAAAAAAATGTAAAAGTTTAAATCACCCCCCTTTCGCCCCATCCTAAATAAAACAATAAAAAAAAATCAAATCTACACATATTTTGTATCGCCGCATTCAGAATCGCCCGATCTATAAAAAAAAAAAAAGCATTAACCTGATCGCTAAACAGCGTAGCGAGAAAAAAATTTGAAACGCCAGAATTACGTTTTTTTTTTGTTGCCGCAACATTGCATTAAAATGCAGTAACGGGCGATCAAAAGAACGTATCTACACCAAAATGGTATAATTAAAAAAGTCAGCTCGGCACACAAAAAATAAGCCTTCACCCGACCCCAGATCACGAAAAATGGAGACGCTACGGGTATTGGAAAATGGCGCTTTTTTTTTTTTTTTTTAGCAAAGTTTTACATTTTTTTTCACCACTTAGATAAAAAATAACCTAGACATGTTTGGTTTCCATGAACTTGTAATGACCTGGAGAAACATAATGGCAGGTCAGTTTTAGCATTTAGTGAACCTAGTAAAAAAGCCAAACCAAAAACAAGTGTGAGATTGCACTTTTTTTGCAATTTCACCACACTTGGAATTTTTTTCCCGTTTTCTAGTACAAGACATGGTAAAACCAATGGTGTCGTTCAAAAGTTCAACTCGCCCCGCAAAAAATAAGCCCTCAAATGACCATATTGACGGAAAAATAAAAAAATTATGACTCTGGGAAGGAGGGGAGCGAAAACGCAAAAACGAAAAAGGGCCGCGGCGGGAAGGGGTTAAAATCCGAAATGTTGACCTCCTGAAATGTTCAGTAAATGCAATCAATCCTCGGTCGGGGCTCCTTTGGCATCAATTACTGCATCAATGCGGCGTGACATGGAGGCGATCAGCCTGTGGCACTGCTGAGGGGTTATGGAAGCCCAGGTTGCTTTGATAGCAGCCTTCAGCTCCTCTGCATTGTTGGGTCTGGTGTCTCCTCTTCCTCTTGACAATACTCCATAGATTCTCTATGGGGTTAAGGTCAGGCGAGTTTGTTGGCCAATCAAGCACAGTTATACTGTTGTTTGTAAACCAGGTATTGGTACTTTTGTCAGTGTGGACAGGAGCCAAGTCCTGCTGGGGAATGAAATTTCAATCTCCAGAAAGCTTGTCGGCAGAGGGAAGCATGAAGTGCTCTAACATTTCCTGGTAGACGGCTGCGCTGTCTTTGGTCTTGATAAAACACAGTGGACTTACACCAGCAGATGACATGGCTCCCCGAACCATCACTGATTATGGAAACTTCACACTAGACCTCCAGCAGCTTGGATTGTGGCCTCTCCACTCTTCCTCTAGACTCTGGGACCTCGATTTCCAAATGAAAAGCAAAATTTACTTTCATCTGAAAACAACACCTTGGACCACTGACAACAGTCCAGTTCTTTTTCTCCTTGGCCCAGGTAAGACGCTTCTGGCGTTGTCTATTGGTCATGAGTGGCTTGACACAAGGAATGCGACACTTGTAGCCCATGTCCTAGATACATCTGTGTGTGGCGGCTCTTGAAGCAATGACTCCAGCAGCAGTCCACTCCTTGTGAATCTTCCCTTCATTTTTGAATGGCCTTTTCTTAACAATCCTTTCAAGGCTGCGGTTATCCCGGTTGCTTGTGCACCTTTTTCTACCACACTTTTTCCTTCCACTCAACTTTCCATTAATATGTTTGGATACAGCACTCTGTGGACAGCCAGCTTCTTTAGCAGTGACTTTTTGTGGCTTACCCTCCTTGTGGATTGTGTCAATGACTGCCTTCTGAACATCTGTCAAGTCAGCAGTCTTCCCCATGATTGTGGAGCTTCTGAAACAGACTAAGGGACCTTTTTAAACACGAAGCCTTTGCAGGTGTTTTTTGTTAATTATTCTAATTTACTGAGATAATGACTTTTGGGTTTGTATTGGCTGTAAGCCATAATCATCAACATTAACAGAAATAAACACTTGAAACTTTTTGTATTGAAGAACTGAAATAAATTAACTTTTTGATGATATTCTAATTTTGAGAGAAGCACCTGTATTTCTTTCCCTCCCAAATCTGGTAGAAAGTCTTCCCAGATGACTGGAGTGTGTCTGGGAATTTCTGCCCCTTCATCCAGAAGAGCATTTGTGAGGTCAGAGACTGATGTTGGACGACAGAACCAAAAAACTTGCCAGCATCTCCATATAGTGTGAACAGGTGCACGCGGCAATGACCGTATAACATGCAAAAAAAAAGGGAGGGGACACAGCAGCACTCTGTAGGGACCATTATATTTGCGAAAACGAGATCTAAACTATTTTGTTGGTGAATCAACTGTACTAAGAATATAAAACAAATAAGAAAAAGCTCTTACAAAAAAATGAATAAATTGGCCAATTCATGTGTGCCTGTCAACCACGGCAAGGTGGGACCTATCATCCTAAAACATGCCTCTCTTGGGCTATAAGCCTACAGTGTGAATGGGCAAACATGCCTCTTGGGTTTTAAACCTAGACATTTAAATGGGCTGCTAGGAACCGGAGCTAAACCAACCTCTTTATTCATCAGTACATCGTCTGTGACAGAAGGGGGCTGGCCACAACTCAAGTCATTGCTGACAGAGGAAACTTCTCTTCCAATCAGCCTAGTGCCAACAGTTATGATTCCACCACAACAAAAAATGTTCAGAACTCAAGTAGCTGTAAATCGCACCCACTATTAACCTTAAAGGGAATCTGTGAGCAGATTTTTGCTATGTAATCTGACAGCAGCATGATGTAGGGGCAGAGACCCTGATTCCAGTGATGTGTCACTTACTTGGCTGTATTTTGCTGTTACAATAAAATTAGTGCTTTATCAGCAGGACATTATCATTACAGGACTAGGTGTCTTGTGCCTCCTAGTCCAACCACTGCTCCACCACTGATTAGCAGCTTTCCGTCAATGTACAGTGTACACAAAAATCTGCCAATCAGTAGTGTGAGCGGGGTTTTCCACAGTTCAGCATTCTGAGCTCTGCTACATCTCCAGAAGAGAAAACTGTGATTCTGTCACACCTGCTGAACTTAGTAACGTAAGTGACATGGCGCTGGAGTCAGGGTCTCTGCCCCTACATCATGCTGCTGTCAGATTACATAGCAAAAACCTGCTGACATTCACTTTAACCCCTTCATGACCCAGCCTATTTTGGCCTTAATGACCTTGCCATTTTTTGCAATTCTGACCAGTGTCCCTTTATGAGGTAATAACTCAGGAACGCTTCAACGGATCCTTGCGGTTCTGAGATTGTTTTTTCGTGACATATTGGGCTTCATGTTAGTGGTAAATTTAGGTCGATAATTTCTGAGTTTATTTGTGAAAAAAACGGAAATTTGGCGAAAATTTTGAAAATTTCGCAATTTTCACATTTTGAATTTTTATTCTGTTAAACCAGAGAGTTATGTGACACAAAATAGTTAATAAATAACATTTCCCACATGTCTACTTTACATCAGCACAATTTTGGAAAGAAATTTTTTTTTTGCTAGGAAGTTATAAGGGTTAAAATTTGACCAGTGATTTCTCATTTTTACAACAAAATTTACAAAACCATTTTTTTTAGGGACCACCTCACATTTGAAGTCAGTTTGAGGGTTCTATATGGCTGAAAATACCCAAAAGTGACACCATTCTAAAAACTGCACCCCTCAAGGTGCTCAAAACCACATTCAAGAAGTTTATTAACCCTTCAGGTGTTTCACAACAGCAGAAGCAACATGGAAGGAAAAAGTGAACATTTAACTTTTTAGTCACAAAAATGATCTTTTAGCAACAATTTTTTTATTTTCCCAAGGGTAAAAGGAGAAACTGGACCACAAAAGTTGTTGTCCAATTTGTCCTGAGTACGTTGATACCTCATATGTGGGGGTAAACCACTGTTTGTGGGCACGGCAGGGCTCGGAAGCGAAGGAGCGCCATTTGACTTTTTCAATGAAAAATTGGCTCCAATCTTTAGCGGACACCATGTCGCGTTTGGAGAGCCCCCGTGTGCCTAAACATTGGAGCTCCCCCACAAGTGACCCCATTTTGGAAACTAGACGCCCCAAGGAACTTATCTAGATGCATAGTGAGCACTTTAATCCCCCAGGTGCTTCACAAATTGATCCGTAAAAATGAAAAAGTACTTTTTTTTCACAAAAAATTTTTTTAGCCTCAATTTTTTCATTTTCACATGGGCAACAGGATAAAATGGATCCTAAAATTTGTTGGGCAATTTCTCCTGAGTACGCCGATACCTCATATGTGGGGGTAAACCACTGTTTGGGTGCACGGCAAGGCTCGGAAGGGAAGGCGCGCCATTTGACTTTTTGAATGAAAAATTATCTCCATCGTTAGCGGACACCATGTCGCGTTTGGAGAGACCCTGTGTGCCTAAACATTGAAGCTCCCCCACATGTGACCCCATTTTGGAAACTAGACCCCCCAAGGAACTTATCTAGATGCATAGTGAGCACTTTAAACTCTCAGGTGCTTCACAAATTGATCCGTAAAAAATGAAAAAGTACTTTTTTTTCACAAAAAAATTTTTTTAGCCTCAATTTTTTCATTTTCACATGGGCAACAGGATAAAATGGATCCTAAAATTTGTTGGGCAATTTCTCTTGAGTACGCCGATACCTCATATGTGGGGGTAAACCACTGTTTGGGTGCACGGCAAGGCTTGGAAGGGAAGGCGCGCCATTTGACTTTTTCAATGGAAAATTAGCTCCAATCGTTAGTGGACACCATGTTGCGTTCGGAGAGCCCCTGTGTGCCTAAACATTAGAGCTCCCCTACAAGTGACCCCATTTTGGAAACTAGACCCCCCAAGGAACTAATCTAGATGTATAGTGAGCACTTAAAACCCCCAGGTGCTTCACAGAAGTTTATAACGCAGAGCCATGAAAATAAAAAAATATTTTTCTTTCCTCAAAAATGATTTTTAGCCCGGAGTTTTTTATTTTCCCAAGGATAATAGGAGAAATTGGACCCCAAATGTTGTTGTCCAGTTTGTCCTGAGTACGATGATACCCCATATGTGGGGGTAAACCACTGTTTGGGCGCACGGCAGGGCTCGGAAGGGAAGGCACGCCATTTGGCTTTTTGAATGGAAAATTAGCTCCAATCATTAGCGGACACCATGTCGCGTTTGGAGAGCCCCTGTGTGCCTAAACATTGGAGCTCCCACACAAGTGACCCCATTTTGGAAACTAGACCTCCCAAGGAACTAATCTAGATGTGTGGTGAGCACTTTGAACCCTCAAGTGCTTCACAGAAGTTTATAACGCAGAGCCATGAAAATATAAAATTATTTTTCTTTCCTCAAAAATGATTTTTTTAACCCACAATTTTTTATTTTCCCAAGGGTAACAGGAGAAATTGGACCCCAAAAGTTGTTGTGCAGTTTCTCCTGAGTACGCTGATACCCCATATGTGGGGGTAAACCACTGTTTTGGCACACGTCGGGGAGCGGAAGGGAAGTAGTGACGTTTTGAAATGCAGACTTTAATGGAATGCTCTGCGGGCGTCACGTTGCGTTTGCAGAGCCCCTGATGTGCCTAAACAGTAGGAACTCCCCACAATTGACCCCACTTTGGAAACTAGACCCCCAAGGGAACTTATCTAGATGTGTGGTGAGCACTTTGAACCCCCAAGTGCTTCACAGAAGTTTATAACGCAGAGACGTGAAAATAAAAAATGTGTTTTCTTTCCTCAAAAATATTTTTTTAGCCCAGAATTTTTTAATTTTCCCAAGGGTAACAGGAAAAATTTGACCCCAAAAGTTGTTGTCCAGTTTCTCCTGAGTACGCTGATACCCCATATGTGGGGGTAAACCACTGTTTGGGCACATGGCGGGGCTCGGAAGGGAAGTAGTGACGATTTGGAATGCAGACTTTGATGGAATGGTCTGCGGGAATCATGTTATGTTTGCAGAGCCCCTGATGTGCCTAAACAGTAGAAACCCCCCACAAGTGACCCCATTTTGGAAACTAGACCCCCCCAAGGAACTTATCTAGATGTGTGGTGAGCACGTTCAACCCCCAAGTGCTTCACAGAAGTTTACAACGCAGAGCCGTGAAAATAAAAAATCATTTTTCTTTCCTCAAAAAAGATGTTTTAGCAAGCAATTGTTTATTTTCACAAGGGTAACAGGAGAAATTGGACCCCAATATTTGTTGCCCAGTTTGTTGTGAGTACGCTGGTACCCCATATGTGGGGGTAAACCACTGTTTGGGCGCACGTCAGGGCTCGGAAGGGAAGTAGTGACATTTGAAATGCAGACTTTGATGGAATGGTCTGCGGGCGTCACGTTGCATTTGCAGAGCCCCTGATGTGCCTAAACAGTAGAAACACCCCACAAGTGACCCCATTTTGGAAACTAGACCCCAAAAGGATCTTATCTAGATGTGTGGTGAGCACTTTCAACCCCCAAGTGTTTCACATAAGTTTATAACGTAGAGCCGTGAAAATAAAAAATAATTGTTCTTTCCTCAAAATTATGTTTTAGCAAGTATTTTTTTATTTTTGCAAGGGTAACAGGAGAAATTGGACCCCAATAGTTGTTGCCCAGTTTGTCCTGAGTACGCTGGTATCCCATATGTGGGGGTAAACCACTGTTTGGGCGCACGTCGGGGCTTGGAAGGGAGGGCGCACCATTTGACTTTATGAACGCAAGATTGGCTGGAATCATTGGTGGCGCCATGTTGTGTTTGGAGACCCCTGATGTGCCTAAACAGTGGAAACCCCTCAATTCTAACTTCAACACTAACCCCAACACACCCCTAACCCTAATCACAACTGTAGCCATAACCCTAATCACAACCCTAACCCCAACACACCCCTAACCACAACCCTAACCCCAACACACCCGTAACCCTAAATCCAACCCTAATCCTAACCCTAATCCCAACCCTACCCACAACTGTAACCCCAACACAACCCTAACCCTATCCTTAACCCTAACCACAAGCCTAATCTTAACCCTATTTCCAACCCTAGCCCTAATTCCAACCCTAAGGGTACCGTCTCACATAACGATTTACCAACGATCACGACCAGCGATACGACCTGGCCGTGATCGTTGGAAAGTCATTGTGTGGTCGCTGGGGAGCTGTCACACAGACCGCTCTCCAGCGACCAACGATGCCAAGGTCCCGGGTAACCAGGGTAAACATCGGGTTACTAAGCGCAGGGCCGCGCTTAGTAACCCGATGTTTACCGTGGTTACCAGCGTAAAAGTAAAAAAAAAAAAACGTACATACTCACATTTTGGTGTCCTTCAGGTCCCTTGCCGTCTGCTTCCCGCTCTGACTGAGTGCCGCCGTACAGTGAGAGCAGAGCGCAGCGGTGACGTCACTGCTGTGCTGTGCTCTCACTTTCCGGCCGGCAGACAGTCAGAGCGGGAAGCAGACGGCAAGGGACCTGAAGGACACCGAAATGTGAGTATGTACGTTTTTTTTTTTTTTTTACTTTTACGCTGGTAACCACGGTAAACATCGAGTTACTAAGCGCGGCCCTGCGCTTAGTAACCCGATGTTTACCCTGGTTACAAGTGAACGCATCGCTGGATAGCTGTCACACACAACGATCCAGCGATGACAGCGGGAGATCCAGCGACGAAAGAAAGTTCCAAACGATCTGCTACGACGTACGATTCTCAGCAGGGTCCCTGATCGCTGCTGCGTGTCAGACACAGCGATATCGTATGGATATCCCTGGAACGTCACAGATCGTACCGTCGTAGCGATCAAAGTGCCACTGTGAGACGGTACCCTAACTCTAATTCCAACCCTAACCCTAAGGCTATGTGCCCACTTTGCGGATTCGTGTGAGATTTTTCCGCACCATTTTTGAAAAATCCGCAGGTAAAAGGCACTGCGTTTTACCTACGGATTTACAGCGGATTTCCAGTGTTTTTTTGTGCGGATTTCACCTGCGGATTCCTATTGAGGAACAGGTGTAAAACGCTGCGGAATCCGCACAAAATTGACATGCTGCGGAAAATACACAGCGTTTCCGCACGGTATTTTCCGCACCATGGGCACAGCAGATTTGGTTTTCCATAGGTGTACATGGTACTGTAAACCTGATGGAAAACTGCTACAAATTCGCAGCGGCCAATCCGCGGCCGATCCGCTGCGGATCCGCGGCCGATCCGCGGCAATCCGCTGCGGATTCGCAGCCAAATCCGCACTGTGTGCACATGCCCTAACCCTACCCCTAACCCTACCCCTAATTCTAACCCTAATTCTAACCCTAGTTCTAACCCTAACCCTAGCAGAAAAAAAAAAAAAATATTTTATTTATTTTTATTATTGTCCCTATGGGGGTGATAAAGGGGGGTCATTTACTTTTTTTTCATTTTGATCACTGCGATAGGCTATATCGCAGTGATCAAAATACTTCTGAAATGAATCTGCCAGCCGGCAGACTCTGCGGGCGCAGTGCGCATGCGCCCGCCATATTGGAAGATGGCGGCGCCCATGGAGAAGCCGGACGGACATCGGGAGGCCCGGTAAGTATGAAGGGGGGGGTGATCGGATCACGGGGGGGGGACCGGAGCACAGGGGGGGGGACCGGAGCACAGGGAGGGGGCACCGGAGCACGGGGTGTTGTGAATTTGCTTTTTGCTCCCTCTAGTGGTTACTAGTTTTTTGACTCTGGTTTTTCTGTCATTCCTTTTATCCGCACCTGGGTCGTTAGTTAGGGGTGTTGCTATATAAGCTCCCTGGACCTTCAGTTCAATGCCTGGCAACGTAGTTATCAGAGCTAGTCTGCTGTGCTCTTGTCTACTGATCCTGGTTCCAGTTATATCAGCTAAGTCTGCCTTTTGCTTTTTGCTATTTGTTTTGGTTTTGTATTTTTGTCCAGCTTGTTCCTAATCTATATCCTGACCTTTGCTGGAAGCTCTAGGGGGGCTGGTGTTCTCCCCCCGGACCGTTAGACGGTTCGGGGGTTCTTGAATTTCCAGTGTGGATTTTGATAGGGTTTTTGTTGACCATATAAGTTACCTTTCTTTATTCTGCTATCAGTAAGCGGGCCTCTCTGTGCTAAACCTGGTTCATTTCTGTGTTTGTCATTTCCTCTTACCTCACCGTCATTATTTGTGGGGGGCTTCTATCCAGCTTTGGGGTCCCCTTCTCTGGAGGCAAGAAAGGTCTTTGTTTTCCTCTACTAGGGGTAGCTAGATTCTCCGGCTGGCGCGTGTCATCTAGAATCAACGTAGGAATGATCCCCGGCTACTTCTAGTGTTGGCGTTAGGAGTAGATATATGGTCAACCCAGTTACCACTGCCCTATGAGCTGGATTTTTGTATTCTGCAGACTTCCACGTTCCTCTGAGACCCTCGCCATTGGGGTCATAACAGTTTGCCAGGCCAGTATTAAATGTTTAATGCATTGCAGAAGAGGGATTATAAGAAAGAAGATTCTGAGTTTTTTTTTTTTTTTTTTTTCTTCTTCCCCTTTACCTCAGAGTGGCTATGCTTGCTGCAGACATGAATGTCCAGACCTTGATTACAAGTGTGGACCAGCTGGCTACTCGTGTGCAGGGCATACAAGACTATGTTATCAGAAATCCTAGGTCAGAACCTAAAATACCGATTCCTGAACTGTTTTCCGGAGACAGGTTTAAGTTTAGGAATTTCGTGAATAATTGTAAATTGTTTTTGTCCCTGAGACCCTGTTCATCTGGAGATTCTGCTCAGCAAGTAAAAATTGTTATTTCATTCTTACGGGGCGACCCTCAGGATTGGGCTTTTTCGCTGGCGCCAGGAGATCCGGCATTGGCTGATCTTGATGCGTTTTTTCTGGCGCTCGGTTTACTTTATGAGGAACCCAATCTTGAGATTCAGGCAGAAAAGGCCTTGCTGGCTATGTCTCAGGGGCAGGACGAGGCTGAAGTGTATTGCCAAAAATTTCGGAAATGGTCCGTGCTGACACATTGGAACGAGTGTGCACTGGCCGCTAATTTTAGAAATGGCCTTTCTGAAGCCATTAAGAATGTTATGGTGGGTTTTCCCATTCCCACAGGTCTGAATGATACTATGGCACTGGCTATTCAAATTGACCGGCGGTTGCGGGAGCGCAAAACCGCAAATTCCCTCATGGTGTTGTCTGAACAGACACCTAATTCGGTGCAATGTGATAGAAAAACCGCAAATTCCCTCATGGTGTTGTCTGAACAGACACCTGATTTAATGCAATGTGATAGAATCCTGACTAGAAATGAGCGGAAAATTCATAGACGCCGGAATGGCTTGTGCTACTACTGTGGTGATTCTACACATGTTATCTCAGCATGCTCTAAACGTATAGCTAAGGTTGTTAGTCCTGTCACCGTTGGTAATTTGCAACCTAAATTTATTCTGTCTGTAACTTTGATTTGCTCACTGTCATCTTATCCTGTCATGGCGTTTGTAGATTCAGGTGCTGCCCTGAGTCTCATGGATCTCTCATTTGCTAAGCGCTGTGGTTTTACTCTTGAACCATTAGAAAATCCTATTCCTCTTAGGGGTATTGATGCTACACCATTGGCAGCAAATAAACCGCAGTATTGGACACAGGTTACCATGTGCATGACTCCTGAACACCGCGAGGTGATACGTTTCCTGGTTTTACATAAAATGCATGATTTGGTTGTTTTAGGGCTGCCATGGTTACAGACCCATAATCCAGTCCTGGACTGGAAGGCTATGTCAGTCTCAAGTTGGGGCTGTCGTGGTATTCATGGGGATTCCCTGCCTGTGTCTATTGCTTCTTCTACGCCTTCGGAAGTTCCGGAGTATTTGTCTGATTATCAGGATGTCTTCAGTGAGTCTGAGTCCAGTGCACTGCCTCCTCATAGGGACTGTGACTGTGCTATAGATTTGATCCCGGGCAGTAAGTTTCCTAAGGGAAGACTGTTTAATCTGTCGGTACCTGAACATACCGCTATGCGTTCATATATATAGGAGTCTCTGGAGAAGGGACATATTCGTCCGTCTTCTTCCCCTCTTGGTGCGGGATTCTTTTTTGTGGCAAAAAAGGACGGATCTTTGAGACCTTGTATTGATTATCGGCTTTTGAATAAGATCACTGTCAAATTTCAGTATCCTTTGCCGCTGTTGTCTGACTTGTTTGCCCGGATTAAGGGTGCCAAGTGGTTCACCAAGATAGACCTTCGTGGTGCGTACAACCTTGTGCGCATTAAGCAAGGTGATGAATGGAAAACCGCATTCAATACGCCCGAAGGTCATTTTGAGTACTTAGTGATGCCTTTTGGGCTCTCCAATGCGCCTTCAGTTTTTCAGTCCTTTATGCATGACATTTTCCGGAAGTATCTGGATAAATTTTTGATTGTTTATCTGGATGATATTTTGGTTTTTTCTGATAATTGGGATTCGCATGTGGAGCAGGTCAGGTTGGTCTTTAAAATTTTGCGTGAAAATTCTTTGTTTGTCAAGGGCTCAAAGTGTCTCTTTGGTGTACAGAAGGTTCCCTTTTTGGGGTTCATTTTTTCCCCTTCTGCTGTGGAGATGGACCCAGTCAAGGTCCGAGCTATTCTTGATTGGACTCAGCCCTCGTCAGTTAAGAGTCTTCAGAAGTTCTTGGGCTTCGCTAACTTCTACCGTCGTTTTATCGCTAATTTTTCTAGCATTGTGAAACCTTTGACGGATATGACCAAGAAGGGCTCCGATGTAGCTAACTGGGCTCCTGCTGCCGTGGAGGCTTTCCAGGAGTTGAAACGCCGGTTTACTTCGGCGCCTGTTTTGTGCCAGCCTGACGTCTCACTTCCCTTTCAGGTTGAGGTGGATGCTTCGGAGATTGGGGCAGGGGCCGTTTTGTCGCAGAGAGGCCCTGGTTGCTCTGTTATGAAACCTTGTGCCTTTTTCTCTAGGAAGTTTTCGCCTGCCGAGCGAAATTATGATGTGGGCAATCGGGAGTTGTTGGCCATGAAATGGGCATTTGAGGAGTGGCGTCATTGGCTCGAGGGTGCTAAGCATCGTGTGGTGGTCTTGACTGATCACAAAAATCTGATGTATCTCGAGTCTGCTAAACGCCTTAATCCGAGACAGGCCCGCTGGTCATTGTTTTTCTCCCGCTTTGATTTTGTTGTCTCGTATTTACCAGGTTCAAAGAATGTGAAGGCCGATGCTCTTTCCAGGAGCTTTGTGCCTGATGCTCCTGGAGTCACTGATCCTGTTGGTATTCTTAAAGATGGAGTTATCTTGTCAGCTATTTCTCCGGATCTGCGACGTGTGTTGCAGAGATTTCAGGCTGATAGGCCTGAGTCTTGTCCACCAGACAGACTGTTTGTCCCGGATAAGTGGACCAGCAGAGTCATTTCCGAGGTTCATTCCTCGGTGTTGGCAGGTCACCCGGGAATTTTTGGCACCAGAGATCTGGTGGCCAGGTCCTTTTGGTGGCCTTCCTTGTCAAGGGATGTGCGGTCATTTGTGCAGTCCTGTGGGACTTGTGCTCGAGCTAAGCCTTGCTGTTCTCGTGCCAGCGGTTTGCTCTTGCCCTTGCCTGTCCCGAAGAGACCTTGGACACATATCTCCATGGATTTCATTTCTGATCTTCCGCTATCTCAGGGCATGTCCGTTATCTGGGTGATATGTGATCGCTTCTCCAAGATGGTCCATTTGGTTCCTTTGCCTAAGCTGCCTTCCTCTTCCGATCTGGTTCCTGTGTTTTTCCAGAACGTGGTTCGTTTGCACGGCATCCCTGAGAATATTGTGTCAGACAGAGGATCCCAGTTCGTTTCCAGGTTCTGGCGATCCTTTTGTAGTAGGATGGGCATTGATTTGTCGTTTTCGTCTGCTTTCCATCCTCAGACTAATGGACAGACGGAGCGAACCAATCAGACTTTGGAGGCTTATTTGAGGTGTTTTGTCTCTGCTGATCAGGACGATTGGGTGACATTCTTGCCATTGGCTGAGTTTGCCCTTAATAATCGGGCTAGTTCCGCCACCTTGGTTTCGCCTTTTTTCTGCAACTCTGGTTTCCATCCTCGCTTTTCTTCGGGTCATGTGGAGCCTTCTGACTGTCCTGGGGTGGATTCTGTGGTGGATAGGTTGCAGCAGATCTGGAATCATGTGGTGGACAACTTGGAAGTTGTCACAGGAGAAGGCTCAGCGCTTTGCCAACCGCCGTCGCGGTGTGGGTCCCCGACTACGCGTTGGGGATTTGGTATGGCTTTCTTCCCGCTTTGTTCCTATGAAGGTCTCCTCTCCCAAATTTAAACCTCGTTTTATTGGGCCTTACAAGATATTGGAAATCCTTAATCCTGTATCTTTTCGTCTGGATCTTCCTGTGTCGTTTGCTATTCACAATGTATTTCATAGGTCCTTGTTGCGGCGGTACATTGTGCCTGTAGTTCCTTCTGCTGAGCCTCCTGCTCCGGTGTTGGTTGAGGGCGAGTTGGAGTACGTGGTGGAGAAGATCTTGGATTCTCGCCTCTCCAGGCGGAGGCTTCAGTACCTGGTCAAGTGGAAGGGCTATGGTCAGGAGGATAATTCCTGGGTGGTCGCCTCTGATGTTCATGCGGCCGATTTAGTTCGTGCCTTTCATGCCGCTCATCCTGATCGCCCTGGTGGTCGTGGTGAGGGTTCGGTGACCCCTCACTAAGGGGGGGGTACTGTTGTGAATTTGCTTTTCCAGGACGTCCCTCCTGACAGCACCACCAGGAGGTTGTCCTTCTTATCCTTGATAGGGACAGGAAACACAGAAGAGGTTAAATAGCCCCTCCCCACCTCCACCCCTCAGTGTTTTTCCTGTCCCTATCAGGGACAGACGCAGAGGAGCGATGGCACGGCTTACCGTGCTGAAGATCCACGTAACCGGTCGAGCAGGGCTCCCGGAGCAGTCTCATCCCTCTCCCGAGGGCTCTGAGCAGGCGGTGCAGGGCGCCGCATAATTGCGCTGATACCGCTGGAGGTCCCTCAGCGCCGGTCGAGCTGTGCTCCCGACTTCGGTGCATCCCTCTTCAGAGGGCTCTGCACCTTTTTGCTGCACCCGGATACCGGCGGTGATTCTCCCAACCCACGCCGGAGAGCGCGCTGGGTTGGGCCTGCGGGGGGCGTGCCGCGTCATCAGAGCGCGCCGCGTCGTCAGGGGTGCCGCGTCATCGGGACGCCGCGTCATCAGAGCGCGCCGCGTCTCTGGCGTGCCGCGTCACCGAGGCGACGCACTGGCGTGTGTGCCGCGTCTCTGGGGCGCGCCGCTGCAGCGACGCTGTAACCACCAATGGGAACTTCCGGTGGCGTTCCCGGGCAGCTCGGGGGACGCCGGAAGCAGGCGTCAGGCTGTATTATAACAGCTGAAGAAAAGAATCCCCGCCCAGCAGCAGTGGGCGTCAGAGACCCGCAGTAATCACCGGCAGCTGAGCTCGGAAGGAGGACGAATCAGATGTTTTGAAGACAGGTGAGAGCCCTATTTAATCAGAAACATCTGACTGCACACTGTTCCTAGAGAAATGGAGAGTGCAGATCATCAGGAAACCCTGTCCTCAGAGCTCGCCCCCGATCATGTAAGTTATACAAAGGGGGTCTGTATCACATATCATAACACAAGCTATAGGGCCTCTCTATGTCTATTGCAGGATAAGGGGATGTCCAACCGCCCAGCATCAGGCCAAAAGCGCAGGACAAAATGCCCTCTATGCTCCAGCAGGCTACCAGAGGGGCATAGCAAGAAAGTATGTGATAAATGCATGGCAGGACTTCTTAAAGGAGAACAGACTTCCCTCCTGGATAGTATTAAAACTATGATCAGGGAAGAAGTACAGTCCACAGTATCAGCGCTGTTGCCAGTCGATTCTCCCCGCCCTAAGAGACCTAGGTGGGAGCAGGATCTTAGTTCAGAAGAAGGGGAGCTTTCAGCCTACTCCGTATCCGATTCCATGGAGGGAGAACGCTCTTCAAATATCCTCACAGAGGAAAAGAAGAGATATCTATTTTCTTCTGAACACACTGAGACACTACTACAGGCCGTCAGAGATACCATGAGAGTAGAGGAGGCCACAGAACCCCTTACAGTCCAAGACGAAATGTTTGGGGGGCTCAGAGCTCGTAGAAGCAGAGTGTTTCCCGTAAATCGTCATATTCAAGAAATGATCTTAGAAGAATGGGGCGATGTAGGGAAAAAACTGATAGTCCCAAGAGATTTCAAATATCGCCTGCCCTTTGATCCAGAGGAGACCAAAATCTGGGAATCTGTTCCTAAAGTGGACATACCCGTAGCCAAGGTCTCAAAAAAGACCGCCATCCCTTTTGAGGATTCCTCGGGTCTCAAGGATCCTATGGACAAAAGATCTGAAGATCTCCTCAAAAAGGCCTGGGAGGCCTCGGCTGCTGTCATGAAAACCAATATTGCGGCCACCTCAGTTGCCAGATCAATGTCCCTGTGGGTAGAGAAGCTTGAGACCCAGATTAATAATAAAACGCCTAGAGACGAGATTCTAAAATCTTTACCACTCCTAAAGATGGCAACAGACTTTATGGCCGATGCCTCGGCAGAGTCAGTGCGGTTTGCTGCAAGGAACAATGCTTTATCCAATGCAGCGAGAAGAGCTCTGTGGCTCAGATCATGGTCCGGCGATACACAGTCAAAGAACAAACTGTGTTCAATACCCTTTTCTGGCCTTCACGTTTTTGGTCCAGTACTGGACGAGTTGCTTGAAAAAGCAGCGGATAAGAAAAAGGGTTTCCCAGAAGAAAAACCAAAAAACACGCCGCCCTTTCGTAGGTCTCGTTTCCATCCCAGACAGGACTATAGAGGGAAAGGGAAAGGTGGAAGATGGAGCTACCCGAAAGGTGGTAGAGGCAGAGGTACCTTTCAAGACCAAAAATCAAGATCTAATAAACAATGACGCCAATCTAGTGGGGGGAAGGCTTCAGTACTTCCTACAAGGTTGGCAAAACATCTCTCAGAACCCATGGATCCTAAGTTTGATAGAACGAGGATACAAAATAGAGTTCAGCCAAACACCTCCCAAAAGATTTTGCCTAACTCAGACCCAGTCTTTATCGACTCAGCAAAGACTTCTGAAGGATATTCAGGAACTTATCCAGATAAAAGCCATCATTCCGGTACCCCATGCCCAAAGGTTCAGAGGACACTACTCAAGTCTATTCTCCATAAAAAAACCAAACGGAGAATTCCGTACGATTATAAACCTAAAACCTCTGAATCGGTCAGTTACTTACAAACGATTCAAAATGGAATCTCTCAAATCTGCAATACCTCTAATCCGCGAAGGTTCAGTAATGAGCACATTAGACCTAAAAAGTGCCTATTATCAGGTTCCCATCTCCGCCTCACACCAACAGTATCTCAGATTCGCCATAAAAGACCAGGGCCAAATCCTGCACTATCAGTTCACATGTCTACCTTTCGGCATCTCGTCTGCTCCCAGAGTATTCACCAAACTCATGGCAGAAGTGATGGCGTTCTTGAGAGAGAAAGGGATACTTACCGTCCCTTATCTAGACGACATCCTGCTCATAGCGGACTCTCCACAACAGATGGAAGAGAACTTATCAACAACTATTTCACTCCTGGAAAAGCTAGGATGGCTAATAAATTTCAAAAAGTCAAGCCTCAAACCCGAAACAAGGAAATCATTTCTTGGGGTAATCCTAGACTCAGTTCAGGAACATACGTACCTCCCACTTCACAAGCAGGAGTCATTCAAAAAAGAAATCCAAAAATTACAAAAGCAAAAGCAAACATCCATAAGGAAAGCCATGCGAGTATTGGGCTTAATGACCTCTTGTATTTCCAGCGTCCAGTGGAGCCAGTATCACTCAAGACCCCTGCAGCAAGAGATCCTCTCGCTTTGGGACGGCAGGGACGTAACCCTGGACAACAAAATACGATTATCCCTGGATACAAAAGGTTCACTGTCATGGTGGACCATAACAGGAAATCTCGGGAAAGGAAGACCCTGGAGAACATCTCCGTCGGTAAATATCACTACAGATGCAAGTCACAGCGGCTGGGGAGCACACATAGAAGGGAATTACTCCCAGGGGACTTGGCCCGTATCAGTACAAACCAGGTCTTCAAATTACAGAGAACTAAGGG